>NC_138220.1:737825-826217 GCF_964194415.1 Vipera berus
AAAAATTTCTTCCTGGCTTCATCAGATGAGATGAGAAGGATGAGAAATGCAAAGGAGATGCAAACGTTTGAAAACTGGGCGAAAGCGAGCAGGGAAAAATACATTTATTTTTTTAAAATTCTTCGAGGCCAGAAGCTTTGCCTCGGATTAGAAGGAGAGAAAACACATTTGTGGCATTAGGAGCAGATCTGGCAGGGATGATTTGAGTGGCAGTGAAAAACGGAAGGGTTCGAAGTGCAAAATCATTAGCAAAATAAAGGAGACCACAAAACGTATTTATCAATTGGGGAATCTCCCTTTTTTCTGGAAAAATAGACTTTGCAGGTTTTGAAACACCGTTTTTTTTCTTTAATAAAAAAAATCCAAGGGTTTGTTTAAACGGGGACGGTCTGAGGAAGTAAGGAATTGGGAATGAAAGGAAGAGGGAAGGAAGGAGATGGGAATGAGAGGGAGGGAGAAAGGGAGAAGGAAGGAAGGAGAGAAAGGAAAGAAAGAAAGAAAGAAAGAAAGAAAGAAAGAAAGAAAGAAAGAAAGAAAGAAAGAAAGAAAATTGCAGCCACATGACTGCAGTTGAGAAAGGGGGCAACCATCACAATTTCGAGCCCACACCATAAGTTCCCTCTAGGTAGGTCATAATTCGAGGACTACTTACATTGCAGTCAGTAAAATGGGTCCAAAAGAAAATGTCATTTCATGCAAATCTTGGCAACTGGCCACGGCACCCGTGATCCAATTTAACACCCTGATCTTTGCAGCCGACCTGCCAAGAACAGCTGCAAAGGAACGACTCCAGCAGGAGATCCAGAAGATTCAGCAAGCAACCGAGCACGGGGGATTACTACAAGCGTCTGGAGAGCGGAGGAAGTACGGAGCAAAGCAGGAGAACGTCCAGGATGGCCCACAGTGAGGAGGTGAGAATGCGGGAATCCGTTTTCGGGGACCCGGTCGGAACCACTTTGAGCGCTGCGTGGAAAGATGGGGCTGGGGATAGGCGGGAAGGACCTTGGCAGACAGGAGGAAGAGACACAGAGTAGACCACGGCCAGAGAAGAGGCAGAGGAGCCCCCAGGAGGAAAAGGGGGGTGGGAAGCATCTCAGCAGGGACACACACACACACACCCTAGTTTCCTGGGCTGTAAAGAAGGGGTGGGGGGGAGAGGGACTTTCAGACTTGCAAAATTCTCTCGCTGCAACCTCACAATAAAGTTAGAATTAGTACTTCCGTGCCTGCTTCAACTCAGGACTACCTTGCAAGGCTGTTAGCGGGATATATATTTTTTTTTAAAAAAGCAGATGGCTTGAAATTCCACCTTTGGGAAAGGGCTTTTGCCCAGGGCTGAGATTGGTTGGGGGTCTTTTTTTGATCTCTATTCATTGCCTCCTTACCCTCCCAAGGCTTCGCTTCTCTCCAGCGAGAAAGTGCAAAACGGAAGCAGAACGGAGAAGACCCCAAGTGGAGAGGCCCCTCCCCCACCTCCCCCCCTGCCCGAGGGGGGCTGCTCCCCACCTCCCCCTCCTCCCCTGCCTGTGGAGCACACACACCCCTCAACCGGCCAGCGAAGGTCCTCCTCTTCCACCGGAAGTAAGTCTTTTCCCCTTCGGACCCTCACTCAAAATTTGTGTTCCCGTCGCGCTGTCTTCGAGGCAGTCCTGGGTGCAAATTCAGCCATGAAAAATACAGGTAGTCTTTCGACTCACAGCTATTTTTTTTTAAAAAAGTGTACTTATGACCGGTCCTCACAGTCCTTAACAACCATGGCAACATCTCCGGGTCAAATTCTGCCCAGCACCCAGCCTCTTTCTGCAGGTCAGGTAGACTGCTCCTAAGAACGAGGCTCGATTTTGTGTTCTGGAGGTTAATATTTGGGCTGGCCGTAGGTTTGGTTTTTCTGTCATTTTGTTTTCAGGGCGGGTGGTTTCCAGGAACAGAGAGATGAGAAAAATGTCTGTGGTTTTTTAAGACTGGTTGAGTCATCTTTCTGGTTTTTTTTTTCTCTCTGTCTCTTTTTTTTTGGCCAAGCTGGGCTTGATATGCAAAAATCAGAGAGATTGATGATGAAGGAAATTATAAGCTTCATTCTCTCAAAAAAAAACAACCCAGCCTGTTGGCCAAACCAGAAAAATTACCATGTATTTGAGGTCCCTGGTCAAAACCTCACATTAAAATTTCTTCTTTCTTTCTTTCTTTCTTTCTTTCTTTCTTTCTTTCTTTCTTTCTTTCTTTCTTTCTTTCTTTCTTTCTTTCTTTCTTTCTTTCTTTCTTTCTTTCTCTTTCTTTCTTTTTCTTTCTTTCTTTCTTTCTTTCTTTCTTTCTTTCTTTCTTTCTTTCTTTCTTTCTCTCAGCTGGCTTCCATGTCTAAGGCAGGACTACAACTCACTGTCTCCCGTTTTCTAGCCTGGTGTCTTAACCACTTGACCACACTGTCTCTTTTCATTCACTTCTTTCCTAACAGTTAAAACAATTAACCAATGGAACAGCTTCCCTCCAGAAACTGTGGGTGCTCCATCACTGGAGGTTTTTAAGAAAAGATTAGACAACCATTTAACCAGGATGGCATAAGGTTCCCTGCTTGAGCAGAAGGTTGGACTAGAAGACCTCTAAGATCCCATTCCGCCCAGTGATTCTGTGATTTTTTTTCCTATAATTTTTCATTTGGTTTGAGCCAGGTATCAATCCAAATCCTCCAATGGGAAGGGACCTGTCAGGTCATCTAGTCCAACCCGCTGCTCAGGGATGCCAAATTCAGTTTTGTGACCAACTTTGCCCCCCCCCCGCCTCCCTTTTAGCCTTTTCTAAGCCCCCCCCAAAAAAAGCGTTAAGGTCCAATTTTGTAGGGAAAGTGCTGTTTTGCAGAATGGAAATGGCCTTTGAAGTTTGCATCACCTGCGGCTGATTATTTCCAAGTTCCCTGCCGATCCTGAATTAGCCGCACGTAGACCAAGGTTTCTGATTTGCATACATGCAGATCCAAGGTTTAAAATTTGCCTTGTTCCACAGCCGGACAGCTCAGTCCTTCCTTAGGAAAGCACGTCTTTGGGGCTTGGGGACAGCCTGGCTGCTGAAAAAAAAAGGATTTTGAAAATGTTGTAAAGGGGACATACAGATAGTCCTCAGATTATAACCCTTTGTTTAGTAACCGTTTGAAGTTACGACGGTCTTGAAAAGAGACTTTTTTTCCACCCACAGGCACCAAATCTTTTAACATGATGTCCCCAACGGCCGATAATTCAGAGCTTCTGGCCGAAATCAAGGCCGGGAAGAGTCTGAAGCCCACCCCTCAAACAAAGGGGTTCACCACGGTTTTCTCTGGCTGTGGCCAAGCTGGAGGCAGCGTAAGTCATGCGGGGGAAAGAAAGAATTGTCAAATGCCCAAATTGCAGTCACACGACTGCAGTTCAGGAAGGGGGCAACCGTCAGCATTTCGAATCCACCTCATAAGTTCCCCCTAGGCGGGTCCATCCTAATTTCAGTCACTAAGCAAGTCGTTGTAAGTCAAGGACTTGTAAAGATAAAAACTAAAAATACCTCCTTTGGAGACATCTCCCGCCCGCATCTTTTTCCCCCCCCCCAATAGGTTGACTTCCCTACGGCTTCCTCATCTCCGGCGGGGACGCCAACACCCCCCTCTACTCCCGAGGAAGCCTCTGGATCCAGAGCTTCTGGCTCGCCCAAGCCGGAGATCAACGGTTCCATGACACTCTTTGGGACCCCAACCAGCCACACGGACCTGGAGGGCCTGATCCCCACGCACGACGAGCAGGGGAGAGCCATCCCGGAGTGGAAACGACAGGTGATGCTGCGTAAACTGCAGATGAAGGTTCAGGAAGAGGAAGAGCAGAGACGCAAGGTAAATGCCCGGACACGGGACGGTCGGTCAGCATGGTGTGGTGATGTGCCGTGACCTCCCATTCTGCGTGGTGTGAGGGGAACCTCAGTGTGGAGCCCAAGAAAAATGTAAACCTTGACCTCGTCTTAAAAGGCAAGCAGATTGTCCAGCAGGAGCACAGGGGGTCAAGATCCTCTACTGCACTGTTGTCTTTTTGTAGAAAATCTGGTTCTGTAGAGTCCTTAGTGCTCTCTGACCTTGGTCGTTTTCTTGCAGATGTTTCGTGACCTAACTAGGTAACTTCATCAGAGCTAGAAGGGAGTGGGGTGTCCAGAGTGAAGGAGGAGGAGAAGGACTGTGGGATCCTTGGTAATCTGTGACGTTGGCAAGGCCTGTGAGACGGCAAACGGGGATTCATAGTCAAAAGATCTTTTGCAGACTTTCAAGCCAGTATTTAGAGAACGCGGGGTCCTTCCTTCTAGCTTGTCTCTAGGTCGCTTGCGGCGCATGTGGCGTTCCAGCGTGCCCTCTGCATGGCTGTGTGAATTGACCTGGTGTGTGGCCAACTCTGAAGCTCATTTAACCTGCAATATGGGCCAAGCGAGGACCAGCTCTCTGCACGCTTGTTGTGGCGAAAAAGTCCACCACGGAATCCCGGCGATTCAAGAAACTTTCCCACCAGATTACCGATTCAATCTGTCCATCTAAACAATAAAAAGCTCCTTTTGACACCTTCGCTGCCGGATACTGCAGGAATTAAATGCCTTACATGACCGCTTCATGGTGTAACGTCTGAATGCTTCTCGCGGCACCTGCCATTAGGCCATTCATGCCGTGGTGTCCTTGCACAATTCTCTTGCGTGCCTCTCACACGAGCAGAAAAGTATCGGTCTTTCTCTCCCGATACGGCCCTCCCGTTTTCCGCCCACCCGCTCCTGGCAGGCTTGTCTTACCACGCGGAGTTTTTAGCCAACCGCTCCGTTCTCATTACACCACGAAGTAACATATAAGGTGAAGGGTGTGCAGAACGCGGACGACGATGTAGTGGCCCGTCCTGAGGGACCTCCTTGCCCTCTGGCTTCTGTTTTATTTTTCTCTTGCCTAGCTACGATCTGGGAACTGCTACCCCCAGGAAGCCTGGCGGTACTCCCATGCCCACAACGCCATTTTGGGACCTTTCGGGGAACTGATGACCGAAGACGACATCCTTTGTATCGAGAAGCAGATCCAGAACCTTCAAGTTGTGCACAAGGTGCAAAAAGTCGAGACCGAACTGGAACAGCTGGAACAGGAACTGCAGCAGCTGCTGCCTGTCTCGGCCGCCTTAGCGAAGGAACACTTCACCGTCAACCCCAGGTGCATGCAGGGCCGGGCGGACGAGCTCCCTGGCTGGTGCAACAAGATCTCCATTCTCTTGAAAAGCATGTCCATCCTACTGGCTACCCTGGGCGGCAAAGCCACCAGTCTGGCTGAAATGGTCACCTCCGAAGCCTTGGCTCAGCAGAGCGAGGATGCCCGGGCGCTCCCTTCGGCAGCGCCCGCGTTCAAAGATGGCCCGAGCCACATAGGCCGTTCTCAGTCCTTCAGCTGCAGCAGGGAGGAGGTGGAGAAGGAGATCGTGCAGTGGGGGGTGTCGGTGAAGAATCTGAAGGCCAACTATGAGCTCCACCTGCAGGCGCAGCTGATCAGCGAAGCCACCAACCGGGTATACAGAAGGAAGCGCTCCCTGCCGGTGGGAACAACCCAGTTCACTCTTGGCCGCGAGCCCATTTTGGAAGAAGACTACATCATGGACGTTCAGCCGTTCACTCTCCTGGAAGACGAGGAGGCCTCTGTCAGTGGTCTGGAACCCCCCCTTCAGCTGTCGCACGTACCCCTTCTATACCAGAAGGGACCCAGCCCGTTCTCCAGAGGAGACTCTTTTGCAGAAACCATGTTCAGCCCAGACCACATGACCAGGAGCCTCCCGGTGCAGACGGAGCTGAGTTGCATCCAAGACTACATCGACCTGCGAAAGGAGCGGATTGTCTACCTTTTCCTGGAGCACTGGAAGAGGTGGACCTTCACCGATTCAGGCAGGCAGGTTCGGCCAAGGAGGAGGGTGGAAATGCCAGCTCCCAATTTGGAGGAAGACCACCAAGCGTACAACAGGCCTGTGTTGACAGTCACGGGGCCGAAACCCAGCGAAGACCACCAGCTCTTGTACTTCATGAAGCAGCGTCAAGTGGTGGGCAAGCTGCTCACCCACTGGAGAAGTATCATCAGCCAGGTTCCCACCAGGCAAATCCGTCGCCTGAGCCATATTGACATTTTCTACTGGCCCGAACATTTTTTGCCGCACGTCGATGGCTCCCCGGTGGACTACAATAGTCTCACCCTGGACCTCTTCATGCTAGGTTACTTCCAGCTGCTGGAGATGGACATGAGCCGCGAGGAGCGCAAGTTTCGCCACCTGCTCTGCTACGAGATGTTTGACCATCTGGGCAGCCACAGCTGGGACCTCATCCGCCACTTTCACCAAGTGGTGATGGAGGAAGTGGAGACCGGGAAGCGGGATTGGCTGGATGGCTTTGAGGACCTCAAGCAGAGGATCTTCAGAGACAATCTTGTGGTGGACCACGGGACCACACCCAGCGTGGATGTCCCGGCCGGAACCCTACATTCTACCCCTATTCTGTCCCACCAGGAATCCTCTCAGTCTTTGATCAGTAGCACGCAAGAGCCCATATCCGTTGAAGACGAACTAGCTGTTGTCCCAACTCTAAAGAGTAGGAAGAACTCGATCCAGCTCGTTTCAGAACTCGGAGAATTTAGCAACGATGACATTTGCCGCTATATAGACCGTAGCTTCTCGTTTTGGAAAGAGAAGGAGGCTGAGATGTTTGACATCTGAGAGTCCAGCTTCCCGGGTAGTTGGAGAAGACCCTTGCAGAAGATAGCTTCTTAAACACGGATCTGTTCAATCTACAACCGGTCTTTCACCAATCCAGAAGGTGACATTGATTACCCTCTCAAATAACATTGATAAGATGGCGAGGTGCTCCTAGCTAGGACTCTTGGTAGACCAAATGAATGGATCACCGCTGAGTTCCGTCAAGAGCTGCTGCCCGATTCCGAGGTCGAGGAACGTTGCTACAGTTCTGAGGCATATACAGAGTTACAGCCCTGTCTGAACACACTATTCACCTTTGTGATGTGCTCCTTGCTTACAAAGGGTCCACGACAGCTACACATCCAGGCAGAACTCATGGGGGACCTCTGTGCAAGTGGGGGGGAAAAACTAATCCACTTTGCTACCCAACTTTTGAGTAGAAGAAAAAAAGTAATAGAAGTTGTACTGTACAAGGACACATAGTCAATTATAGGGTGCACAGTTTGGGGATCAAGAAAGTTTGATGCAGATAAAGGCACAGCCAGATGGGGAGGGCGTTTAGGAGCAGAGCAGGCCCCGTATCTGCCTTATTTTCTTTTTAAATCCATTTATGCCAGATATGCAACACACCCAGTCCCCAACAAAGGAGTGCCTATTGTAGCTTAGCGTGTTGTGCAGATTCAAGACATTGCAATTAATTTATACTCCTTAGAGTGTATATAGACAAACATCCACAGGGTAGGAAAGTAAAACTTTGTGCATCGTGACACCAAATGACATCCGTGTTGTTAGCATGACGAAGTGCTACATGCAATGTCACTCAGATGTCACCGTAGTCTCTACCAAGTGATTTTGCATCGAATGGAGCGGACTTAGAGTTGATGATCTGCAAATATAATTAATTTCAGAGATACTGATTATACTTCCCATAATGAATTCATCAATTCCCTCCCCCCCCCCCAGAAAAGGGTGCTAGGATCCTAAAACAATTTACTTTGGGACAATTTGAATGCAAAAAGACAAATTAACAACTTTTTGCCCTTCAGTGTGATTAGTTGGTGTGATCTATCCTGGCAGAGGTGTGATGGTTCCTTTGTAGTGTGTTATTATGCTTATTGTTTTGTTCTTGTTCTCATCACTTACTACTAAAAGTAGGGGCAACAACCTCAATTAAATTGGGGAGCTCGCTTCATTTTGATGGAAAGATGCTTGTTTTTTTTTCCCCCCTGAGGTTTGTCTGAAGAAATAAAATCTGTTGTGTGTAAAGAATTGGGCATCTTTTGTCATTGCAGAGAGAGAGACACAAAGGAACTAAAATGTATCAGGATGTTCTCATTTCTATTTTCTGGGTTTGTGTAGACTTTAAAAAAACTTTATCCTAGCCTCCATTCAACAACTGAAAAGCCAGACGCTGCATTAAAAAAAGAATCCAAATAACTAATTTTTGACAGTGATTTTCAAAACAGGCTGAAACAATACTGGCGAATTTTAGTGGCACTGTTTCTCAACATTTTAAAGATCTTTTTTATTTAAGGATAGAAAGTGAATGAATTTTTTTAAAAAAAACATACCTTATTGCACGTGTCTAACCTTGAACCTCGGTGAAATTGTTAGCTTTATGTCCAGTGGGAATTTTAATTTAATTTACCATTGAATTGGATTGTTGCCCAACAAAGTTTTAAAGCTACCCAACATTTGAAGTTTTGGTTTTTTTAAAATTGAAAGGGAAGTCCAACTTGCTTTAAAACGACGTTTTACAATGCTGGCAAGTTTAAGAAGTCTGGAATTCAACTCTGAGAATTCCCCAGCTCATGGATAAATATGATTTTAGGACCTTTTGTGTGGCCTCTTTTAAGAGAAACACACAAAAAACATGGCTATGTGTTCTGATGTATTGTTTGATGTATTGTTTGATTTATTGATGAAAATGTTTGACCAGAGTCTTGCAGGAAATCTGAATTTCTCTTTGTACGATAGTTTGGTATTTGCTAATTCAGCACGATTTTATACAGCATTACTACCGCACATACTGAGTTTTCCGTCCTATTGTAATAAAGTTCAGTATTTCCTTTTGACATTTCCCCCCGCCCTTGATCTAAAGTAAATTGCAGGTTTACAATCAGGAAGCTACAAAAACAAAAACAGATGAGGAGGGAAGAGGAAAGGGCCATCAGTTCTAGACCCCAGTTCCTCGTGCTTCAATAAACAGCCCTTGTTGATGATGAACAATGGAAATAGTCCAGGGAGAAAGAGAGCTGTGGGTGGTAAATGTGCTTCCGTTAAAGTAACCTTACAGTAAGATACAAACTGTAGTCCTGGGTTTGCTTCCTACCTGGACTACCTCAGTTTGCAAGTACCTATCTCCTAGGGACGGTCCCATCTGAGATGCTTCCCACGCCCCTTTTCCTTCTCTGGTCTCGGCTGCCTCTTATCTGATTATTGTCTAGTCTGAGTCTCTTCCTCCTGTCTCCCAAGGCCATTTCCATCTGTGGGTAAGAAACAAACATAAAACACACATGCTTCTTTGCCAGCTAAACCCACTACAGAATAGTCTTTGACTTACGACCTCAACTTGAGCCCAACATTTCTGCTTCTAAAGGAGACACTTGTTAAGGGAATCCTGCCCCATTTTACGGCCTTCTTTGCCAAGCTGGTTAAGGGAATCACCGCCAGTTGTTGATTTTGATCAACGTGACCCCCCGGGGGTGCTGAAACGGTCATAAATAAAGGCCTGTTGACAAGTTCCTGAATTTTGACGGCTGGGAGGCTGCAAAAGTCAGAAGGAAGAGGTTTGGTTTTGAGTCACCTTCTCCAATGCTGTTGTAATAGTCACTAAGCGAATATTTGTATTTTATTATGATTGGTTATAAGGGAACAGGCCTAATTGTCCTGAATTTCAACCTCTTATACTTCAGCAGAGCAGGGAGGTGTCTGTCGGAATCAGCTCCAATTGTTATCATTTGCTCTGGGGTTAAAAAATATTCCATCCCTTCTTATTTAATGAAGGGGTCTTGCATATTTCCGGCAAGATCACACCCATCTTGCTTTCTAGCTCTACCCCTCCCTTTCCTGAACACCTCCGTCCTTGGCAGGTCTCGATTCTCCTTCCTTTCTTCGCCTTGTCTTACAGGAAAGGGAAGAGGAGGCCCGCCTGGCTGGCATGCCGGCTTGGAGAAGGGATATGTTCCGGAAAAAGATGGAAGAGGAAAGGTAAGGATCAGCAGAAGGGAAGACTTGTCGCTCAGGGTGGAACCGCGGGGTCCCTGGTGCTCTCTGAGCTTGGCTGTTTTCTGGCAGACGTTCCATGACCCAACTAGGGAACATCATCAGTGCTAGAAGGGGTTTATAGAGTGGAGGAGGAAGAGGAGGAGGAGGAGGTCCTGGGTGCTCTCTGAGCTTAGTGGATTTCTTGCAGGCATTTCATGACCCAACTAAGTAACATCATCAGTATTTGGTGCTTCTTCCTAAACTGATGATAAGAGAAACACGTTCTCTGTAATTGTGGATCCCACATTTTGCAATAGCATCGACCTGTCAGTGTGCCCTGCAGGCTGTGAAACTGCAACACACTTCTACTTTTTGAGGCTAACTTGTCTGTTGTGGTTTCTTCTTTCTTTCTTTCTTTCTTTCTTTCTTTCTTTCTTTCTTTCTTTCTTTCTTTCTTTCTCAGGTTGCAAAAACGGTGAGTCTTGACGGCGCAGTTAAATTATTTTCATTTGTACCCCGGCTTTCTCTGCACACGTCTGAGTCCCTGGACCCATCAGGCACAGCCACGGGCTGGGTAGGACATGGATCCACAGGAAGGGAGGATCGAGGGTTGCAACACGTCTCTGATTTGGAGAATGTGAATCACAGACAACCAAGGAGGGGAAGAAGATATACGAGGCCAGAGTCACCTTGCAGGGGAGATGAGTGCCATAAAAACTTAATTACGTATTATATTTGTAAATATATTTATATAGAAAGAGGTAGTCCTTGAGTTACGACCACGACTGAGCCCAAAAGTTCTGTTGAGACATTTATTAAGTGAACTCTGCCCTATTTTATTCCCTTTCTTGCTACCGTTGTTAAATGAATCACTACAGTTTTTAGTAACACGGTTGTTAAGTGAAACCGGCCTCCCCATTGACTTCGTCAGATGGTCACAAAAGGGGATCATGGGACCCCAGGACACCGCGACCGTCGTAAATATGAGCCAGTTGCCAAGCGTCTGAATTTTGATCACCTGACCGCGTTAAGGCTGCGGCGGTAATAAGGGTGGAAAGCAATCTTAAGTCGCTTTTTCCACTGCTGTTGCGTCTTTGAACGGTCGCTAAACAAACCCTTGTAAGTCAAGGACTATCTGCCTATAAATATGTAATTATAAATAAAAATAAAACCAAGGGGTTGGGGGGGCGCGCTGGGCGTGTGGCCAGCCTTTCCAGCCTCTCGTTTCTTTTCCGACAGACGAGAGGAAGAAAAAGTGAGACGGACTGAGGAGGAGAAGGAGAAGGAGCAAGCGGAAAGACTAAAGACTCTGGGCTTTGACGAGAACAAACTGACCCCGTGGCAAAGGCAGCTCATCCTCAAAAAGGGAGACATGGCAAAGTATTAACAGTTCTCCGCGCTTTTGAGGACACCTGTTTTGAATCCAGAGCCCGGGGGCTGCAGGAGAAGCAGAGATTCGTGGCTCCTGGTTTGCAGTCTCCAGATCTTCTGCACTCGCTACCCAGATCTGCCCAGAATCTCTCTGTCTCATTTGCTCATTTTGTTAAATATCCACTCGTTCAACCCAAACCCAGATCCTTCCGGGATCTGTCCCTCTCATTTGCTCATTTTGTTAAATGTCCTTTCGCTCAACCCAAACCTAGATCCTGTCAGGATCTGTCCCTCTCAATCACGGGTTTATGCTAAATTTCCGTTCATTCAACCCAAATTCAGATCCTTCCGGGATCTCCTTCTCTCAATCATCCACTTTGCTAAATTTATGTTCCTTTAACCAAAACTCATATCCATCCGGGATCTCTCCCTTGAGATCCCTCGTTTTGCTAAATTTCCGTCAACCCAAAGTCGGATCCTTTCGGGATCTCTCCCTCTGGATCACTCAATTTCCTAAATTCCTTTGTTCAAGGGCTGGCCCTTGTCCCTCCAATACAGGTGACTTTCACCGTCCAACTGCAAAGGGTGGGATTTAATTTAATTAAACCGACATCTGGTCTGCTCCCCATCTTAGAGCAAATTCTGAAAAAAAAAAGAGATAAATTTGCAAAGGGCCTGAATTTTCGATAGCTGGCATTGCTGAACGCCGATTGGCCAATTCTGGAGAGGTCGCTACAGGTTGTCCTTGACTTACAACTGTCTGTTTAGTGACCCTTCGTATGACAACTGCACTGAAAAAAAGTGACTTTTGACCATTTTTCACACTTATCACCGTTGCAACATCCTAATGATCACGTGATCAAAATTCAGGGGCTTGGCAACTAAACAAAATGGGGCAAAATTTACTTAAGAACCACCTCACTTAGCAACATAAATTTTGGGCTCAATTGTAGTCGTAAGTCGAGGATTACCTGTATGTAAAGCTGTTTTCCTGGAAACATCAGCCTCTGAGACAAGATTTGCTTGCATGCAAAGCAGGGGCTTCGCTGAATTCAACAGCCTGCCTTAATTTATCATTCTTCCTGCAAACTCTTCATTGTGAAAAAAAATCCAGGCAGGCAAAGATTTGTGCCCCCCCCCCCACAACTAGGCAAGGAAAGTGGGGCACTCTTAGCGAAGCACTTCAGTGTCACAGTAAGAAAAACTGCTTTCCAGAATACCGTTGCCTTGTTCCCCCTGAAGGACAGATTAAAAGTTTATTTAAAAGTGACATACAATGTCTACTGTACCTGTTGCTGTGCCTGAACCCTCCAGAGCGAGCAAGTCTCCTAGCCTCGTCACGACAGCCCTGTGAGGTAGGCGTGTTTGCTTTTGGAATGTGAGCCAGTCGGGTTGTGGCGGGGAGATCAATGACTACAATTAGCATGTTTTTAAATTGAGGACTACTTGAATTCTGGCATTCCAAACAGAAATAACGTAATAAAATTCAAGTAATACCTCAAGTAGAGTAGCGTTATATCGGACCGATCTGTCCAAAAAGCAATGCTGGCCTTATTTTTAGACAAAACAGGATTATTGGCTTTGCCAAAAAGGTTGTGAGTCGTCCAGTGTTAAGGCAGAATGATTTTGATGGCTCTGCCGATTTACGTAATGAATCACCCGCTGTGTGCTTGTGCTTTGCCTCCGCAAGGAGATCCATGGGATATCTTTTGCACAGAAGACGGACTAGCAAGTTATGAACGAGGTTGACGGTTGTGTACGAGATGAACGGGTTGTGAACGAGGCGGAGGGTTCAAGCAACTGGGTACCGTCCATTGGAGTTCAGTGCTGAGCATTTCCAGACTGGAATCATACGTCAGCAACAATCTAACACTACGCTTGTGGGTCTAGGACACCTCACTACGGCCAACTCACCATAGGAGAAACTCTACGCAGGAGAACGCAGTGTGATAAACCTTATCCGCCACTGTTCCTTCGACATCATTTCCATTTTGCCTAGTTCCACGAAAATAATGTTGAAGAAACAGTGGTGGGTAACATTTATTGCATTGAGTTATCCTGCGTAGAATTGTCCCACGGTGAGTCCTGCGCCAAATTGG
Organism: Vipera berus; assembly: GCF_964194415.1. Classification (NCBI taxonomy): domain Eukaryota; kingdom Metazoa; phylum Chordata; class Lepidosauria; order Squamata; family Viperidae; genus Vipera; species Vipera berus. The sequence continues at coordinate 751,201 of NC_138220.1, forward strand.
CTGCAGTGAGTTATTCCACCGTGAGTTGGCTGTGGTGCAGAGACCGTAGTGCGTTGGCTACATCAAGATGGTCGTGGCCATGCGACTCTTTCCACTCTGCCACTCGTACACCGACTCAACCGAGACGTTACCTCCCCGTACGAGGACAGTCCCCATCCCCATCAGCGTCACGGGTTGACCCACAAATGCTCCGTCTGCAGCTTCTCCCTCAGTTCCTGGGCGCAGCCACCCAACTGCATGGCCTCCAGAGTGTCCAAAATGGCCTCCAACGAGGCGCCCCGCTGCTGACACCAGCGTTTTAACATCTCGTACTGCTGCTCGCGGAACTGAGAGTGCTCCAGTTCCACCAGCTCGATTTCACCGTCCTGCAGGCCCAGGCCCCTCACAAACTCCTTCCACCGGCGGACGGGCACGGCGTTGATCACGGTGTACAGCTTCCGGCCTTGTTGCAGCGAGCAGGAAGGTGGAAGGGCCTTGCCCACCAGCATGACTGTCTCAGGAAGGGACGCGACCGGAGTGCCTGGAAAACAACGAGGAATCAATGCCAACGGCTTACGGAACTGGGCACCCCAGTCTAACATCTCAAATCTGAGTCCCTTCAGTTAGGTTGGATTACCAATCCCATCGTGCTGGCAGAAGGACGATGGAGGCAGGGTGAGCTGTGGAGTGGGAACAAGCCAGGCGTACCGTTTGATCTCTGCTAGCAAAGTTAGGAGTGTTGCATTCACAAGAGCAGTGCAGAACAGATAGTCCTGGGCTTACAACCTTTTGTTTAACGATCATTTACAACAGCATCGAAAAAAGAAGCTCAGGACCGTTTTTCACACTTACGACCGTTTGCAGCAGCTCCACGGTCAGGTGATTAAAATTTGGATGCATGGCAACCGACTCGTATTTATGACGGTCGCAGCATCCTGGGGTCACGTGATCCCCTTTTGCGACCTTCGGACAAACAAAGTCAAGGGAGGAAGCCAGAATTGTTTGGCTTCCTTAACACTTGCAGTAATTCACGTAACAACCGTGGCAAGACAGATCGTAAAATGGGGCAAAACTCACGACTGTCTTGCTTATAATAAAATCTCAAATAAAGTAAAATCAAATCAGATCTAAACTAAAATAAGGGAAAGTTTGGGCTCGCTACCTGTACCGAACAAACAGCAGCATGACAATAAAAAAAAACATTACCAAAACGGGGGTTGCTAATGTAGATATTCGGAGCAGGGACAGGCTTTTCCTGAGGAGAAGTCATTTTTTTCTTCTTAAAATAGAGAATTAGGGCCCCCGCCAGAAGGAAAATGCACCCACAGGCACCTACAGCTGTGACCAAAACAAAAGGAAAATGAAGCAAAAATCGAAACCCCTGTGTCAGATTTTCCAGCAGCCATGGATCAGCCAATCCGTGCTGCACGATGAATTGGCTCCTCTGCATAAAGGGAGAAAACTTAAATATCAGTTTGATTATGCAGACTTCATGGGTTTCTCTGGCTTGCTTGCAAGCCCTTAGAGCGAGCTTCAAAATGCAGTGCAATGCAGTACAGTGCAATTAAAATCTAAAATAAAATGGAGATTAAAAATCCAAAGCAAGATCTAAAATAAAATAACTAAAGTGAAATAAAATAAAATCTAACATAAAATAGAATCTATAATGAAAATAAATATCTAAAAGAAAACCAAAGTCTAAAAGAAAAATCTAAAGTAAAATAAAATCAAGTAAAAATCTAAAATAAAATAAATATCTAAAAGTCGGAAATTAGATGAAATAAAATATCTAAAATAAAATATCTAAAATAAAGTAAAAATCTAAGCTAAAATAAAATAAAAATCTGAACTAAAATAAAACGAAAATCTAATCTAAACTAAAAACCTACACTAAAATACAGTAAAAATCTAAATTGACAGTTGGAGGTGTTTTTCGGCTTCACGGTCTTACCTTCTTCTCTGGGATCTCCTAGTGGTGTCCCATCCCAACCCTATCTGTTTAGCTTCCCCCAAGCCCTGAATCCCAGCTCGCTTCCCATCTCCAATTCCATCAACCGTCCGTTGGCAATTCGGCACGCCATCAATAGGAAAACGAAATAATCACCGCGAGGCCGTACCGATTTTACACGTCACGTTGCACTGCTCCTCTTTGGCGATCCTGCCAGGAGAGAAAATGAACATTTAGGGAATGCACTGTTGCTTTTCAACAGGATAAAGGGGAGGGGGCTGAGGGCGGATTGGGGGAGATTGTGGGGTCTGTCCATTTACCTGGGAGTCGAGCTGATCCTACCAAGAGCCATCGTGGAGGCAAACACTGCTCGTTCTCTAAATAAAATAAACAATTATTCATAAACGAATAGATTATTCATAAATAAATAAATACATTATTCTGAGCTTGGGGTACCCCACTTCCTCCCCCGCCCCACCGCACCCCAAATTGGCCGGGGAAGTGGCTTCTGTTTCACACGGCACGCAGGTCTTTTCATCCTCGCAGAAGCCAGAAAGGCAGAATTTGCACTCGGTGTCCTTGTCTTGGCGGCCTTAAAGAGAAAAGGTTCCGCTTAGGAAAGCGTTCGGCCTAATTTCTAGCCTTTTTCCAAGCCGCTCCACCCCAGGAATAATTGGTGAGCTTTCCAGGCTCCCGCCGAGCACCATTCTGTGCTCAGGTAGACTGCTCTTGTCCAGAGAGAAAGGTCACAAAACAGGGCAAGTCTCCCTTAGCAGTCGTCTGGCAAACTAAAAGAACTGCAGCGATTCGCTTAACAGCTGTAGCCAGAAAGGTCGTAAAGTGGAGCAAAAATCACTGAACAACTGTCTCGTTCAACTGCGGCTCAAATGCGGTCGTAGGTCGAGGACTTCCTACACTTATAATCGTTCCGCAGTGGTGTCCCCGCCTCTTGCACCCGAAGCAGCGGATTAGAATTTTTTAAAAAATTAACGCCGTCCAGATTGACTTACAGGCCTGCACCGTCTTCTTGTGCAGAGAGGTGCAGTTCGTGCATTTCCTGCAGTTTAAGATGTGGGGAAGGCCCTCGTCGCTGAAATAGCCCGCCGCGCAACCACACACCGTGTCCTGGTTGCCTCTGCATTCCTGCACCAAAATTGTATTGTCGTCTGCAAAACGAAGCGTTTTCGATGGGCAAAACGTCGACACCTCCTAATAACTGCGGGGAGTGGGCGGCATTGTTTTGGGCGGAGGGAGGCGGACCTTGGAGCGGGTTTCCCAGAATCCCCCTCTGCCTTGCATCGGGTTAGATGGCCTGTGCAACATTTTTTTTGCGCTTCGGACGGGTGCAAAAGTCCGAGTGTCAAACTGGCCGTTCTCTCCCCTCCCCCCAGCTCCCATCTCTGCTCTCACCTGTGCACCTTTTGCACTTTGAACAGTTGTCCATGCGGCGGTGCGTGCCTTTTGGACAGGTGGTCGGCAAGCTCCAGGAGGGCCCTGCGAGCATGAAAGGTAAGAAGCAGCGGGCACGAAAGATGCTTTTTTTCTGGAACAGTTGCAGTATGAGTAATGGGTCCATTAAAAAGCCCCAAATTTGCCCTGTCCATCTTCCTCCCTCCCTCTCTCCCACCTTCCCTCCCTCTCTTCTTTCCTTTCTGCCTTTCATCCCTTCTTTCCTCTCTTTCATTCTTTTTTTCTTTCTTTTCCTTCTTCCCTTTCCATCCTTCCCACCCTCCGTCCCTCCTTCCCTTCCTTTGTTCCTCTTCCTTCCTTCCTCCCTCCTTCTTCTTTCCTTTCCCCCATTCTTCTCTTCTTTCCTCCCTCCCTCCTTCTCTTTTTTCTTTTCCTTCTTTCCTTCCTTTTCTTTCTTTTTCTCCCTCCCTCCCTCCCTCCCTTATCTATCTATCATCTATCTATCTATCTATCTATCTATCTATCTATCAGCATCATCTAGGCTAGTGGAATTTTCCGCCAATGGGATTTTCCCATGTATTTTACCAGGAAACGTAGATGGGGCAGCCTAGAAAGGTAAGTGCCCTCCTAACCATGCCCAAGCGCTCCGAGTTTGTTGGCAATGTCCATTTTCCCAACCCTAAGGCTATCATTTTTATCCCAGTTTCATTGTTACAAATAACTCAAGGTAGTGAAGGTATCCGACGTACCTTTCTTTTCCTATTTTCTCCATAACAACAACCCTGCAGGGTGGGTTGGGCTGAGAGGAAGAGAGGAACTGGCCCAAAGTCATCCAGCCGGCTTTGATAGATAAGGAAGGACTAGAACTCAAGAGCCTCCCACACTTACCTGACATTCATTTTCATGGACTCTTGTTCAAACAGAACTAAGAGATCATCTAGTCCAACCCTGGTTTTTTTTAATGAGGAAAAAAAATCACATGACTTACCAGGGTTGCTGTGATTTTCTGATCCGACCGATCTGGGGTTTTTTTTCCTCCTGAAAGCCTGTCCTTCCACTTCTCGGAATATCTTCCTGGCTTCCTTATCCTTCATGCCACCCAGGACTTGCGATCCAGCAGAGAAGATCAACAAAGTCACCAGAAAGATCTAAAAGAAAAGCAGAGGAGATGAGAAGTGCTGCCTTGGCTTCAGGGGTTGGACTAGATGACCTTCAGGGTTCCTTCGAACGCTCAGATTCCAGGAGACGGGAAAAGTACAGAGACAGACAGTAGTTTTTGGCCAAAAAGGAGCCAATTTGAAGTTCTCTATACCAACTTGCTCAACCTAAGATGAGAGGACTTCAACTCCCAGAGTTCCCCACTCAGCTGACTGGGGAATTCTGGGAAACTCCCCAGAATTCCCCCATCTTAGAGTTGCCAAGGTTGATAAACACAGGCAGCCCTTGACTTACGATCGCAACCGGGCCCAAAATTTCCGTTGCAAAGCGATACACTTGTTGAGTCAGTTTTGCCCCATTTAACCACCTTCCTGGCCACAGTCGTCATGTGAATCGCTGCAGTTGCGAAGTTGGTGTCGTGGTTGTTAAGCGTGCTATGGTCGTAAGCCGAGGACCGCCTGTTTCCCATGAACAAACCTGGCTTGTACTTGCCTCCTTATCCATGTGTCCCCCCAAAGTTGTGCACCTTCACACGGGTTCGTCCTTCCCAAACGTCTTTTACCGAGACTCTCCTGGAGAAGAAAAGCCAAAACGAAACGAATAAGGACCCTGAGACAAACACTCGACTTGCAGCGGTTCATTTAGCGACCGTCCTCAGTCACAGCAGCAGTGAAGAAACTGAGCAAGGACTATCTATCTATCTATCTATCTATCTATCTATCTATCTATCTATCTATCTATCTATCTATCTATCTATCTATCTATCTATCTATCTATGTTTTTATCTAATTCAATGGCTTGTATAAAATTCTAGCCAGGGATAAATATTCTCCTCCAGGAGGTTTTTTTTCTTCTTCTTCTGAGGTTGGAAATTCTGTTTATTTATTTTTTTTAAATTCTCAGAATCCACCCCTCATCTCTAATTCCAGAGGGAAATTCTGAATTCTCTGCCCAAACTGCTACCTGTTCTTTTGTCATAACCGCTAACCTTGGGAAAGAAGGACAATTTTCTTTTGCTTTATCATTTCAATAAATGCCACGGAGATGAAGATAAATAGATGTTGGTCTGCTGAGCGGTTGTGGGAAGTGAACTTTTCCTGGCACTGGCTTCAGCGTCGGAAATTCTCCATCATGGTTTATTGCTACAATGGGTTGCCAAGTGGCCTGGCTTGATTCCACCACTGGATGAAGCTAACTATGGTTAAGAAGCCAAAGCACACCGTGACGATTCAAACCTACAGAATGGAGGTTTATTTAGACCATCGTTGATGTTTATTCTTTTAGTCATTGATTAAATTTGCTTGCAGGCCCTCTCGCCACAAGATGAATTGCCCAGTTCACTGTTTCCTTTTGGTTTTATACTGGTTTAACTTTTGCCCTTGGTTCATATCCGGGTTTTTAACACCTGCCGGAATGAACTTTGTCTGTGTTTTTAAAGATGCAGTAGTATGAAAACCAGACACAAAATACAAAATGACGAGCTCTCTCCAGGAAAATTTGGAGTGGCTTCTTAGTAAAGTTGAGTCGCTCAGAAAGAGGCTATTAACGGTGAATATCCAGATTTGCTGTTCTTCCCCCCCCTCTTCCCTCCCCATCACCTTTCCTTTAGTGCTATGCCTTTGGGAGTATAAACCTGATTTTCTAAAATTATACCGAGAAGTCAAGAGAGGGATGCAATTTTTAAAGGCATAAAGGGTGTCCCCTATGTGACAATGCTGCCCCCACCCCTATTTTTTTTTCATTCCTGCCCCACCCACCAAATTGAGCAACACGTGCTACAGATATTCACCCTACTTGGGTATCAAAGCTCACATCCTATTTCCAAAATAGATTACCCCACAGCGTGGGCCCTCCCCTAGGAGATCCTTATCGGTGTACAGTCAGCTCCAGATTAAATCTTACTTCCTTTCCCGAAATATGGTCTCCTCCCCGGTTTAACCCTTTCCTGCTCAGAAAGGAGAGGGCAAATTGCACACGTGCACGGGACCCAGTCTTGTTTTTTACACTAATGGCCTTAAAATGTAGGACATTCCAGGTCTATCTCATTCTGCAAAGCAAACATTTTAAGGGTATTCAAGTGCAAAAACAGCAAAATAACCCACCATGAGGACTAGCATCTTGGCCAGGATTGAAATGTGGTAATCCTCGATTTACGATTGTCAATGAAGCTCAAACTTTCCATTGCTAAGCCAGACAACTGTTAAGGGACTTTTGCCCCATTTTACAACCTCTCTTGCCACAGTTGTTAAAGTGGGATGCTGTGATGGTCATAAATGTGAAAAACAGTCCTAAGTCATTTTTTTCAGTGATGTTGTAACTTCGTATGGTCACTAAATGAATTGTTGTAATTTGAGGACTACCTGTAGAGACTCTGGATTCTAATTTTAAAAAGGAAGATGCTTTTGTAACAATTTTCAACTAGTGGCCAAATATTCTTTAATCTGCTTAATATTAAACATCAATTTCAGAGCTGACTTGCAGTGGGATTTGCTAATCTGTGTTTTAATTTCATTCATTCTTTTAGTCCCCAGGAAAGTTTCTTTTGAACAGCTGGCAGATGCTAAAGCCACCCTAAACTCTGAAATAAAAAAAAAATTCTGCTATCTTATTTTGGACGCAAAGCTTGTCCAGTGAATTAACAGGATCATATTTTAGGTTTTCCTTTAAAACTCAGCTGAAAAGCTGGAATTTTTCATCGGTTTAAGCCTTGACACAACCCTGTAAAAGAAAAATGTTGCCCAGATCACAGACAGCAGTGGAGAATAATTTCAGGTTTTCTAGGAATCTCTGGGAACAATTGTACAGAATTAGCCCCAGAGCCTGAAATTCAACATCCAATTTCTCTGTCCTGTTCCCATTTTGCTTCCTTTGCCCAAACCCCAAGTTTTTCAGTAAAGGTGCTTTAAACATCAGTCTCTGTGAATTTATTAAAAGTACCAAAATTCTCCCAAGCTTAAAAAAAAAAATCAATGGTGTTTAAAAAAACACAGCCCCAAACCTCCAGAATTGTTGTAACAGCCCTATTTCAACCTGAAAATTGGCTTTGAGATATTTGACAGATTTCAAGTTTCCTGAAGACTTTTAAATTTTTTAAAAACATTTAGGATTAAAAACCCAGAGTTGGGTTTTTTAATGCTTCTATTTCAATCCGAAAGTTGGTCTGATAATCTTTTTAAGAGATTTGTGAGAGATTTCAAAAGATTGCTAAGGTTGCTTTTTTAAAAATGTTTTTAAAAGATTTTTTAAAAGTTTTTTTTTTTAAGTTTAAAGCTTTTTAAAGATTTGTAAAATGTTTTTCAAGACTTTAGAAGTTCTTGAGGACTTTTTAAAAGCTTTTGAAAGTTTTTTTTAAAAAGTTGTAAAAGGTTTTTTAAAAGTTTTTTTAAAAAAAATTATTTTTTTTTAAAAAAAAGGTTCCTTTTGAGGTTTTTTTTGGAAGGAGGAGACAGCACCAACCCCCCAATTAAATTCAGTCAGCTTGACAAAAGGGAAGGAGCTCAACCCATCACTGACAGCCCCGTTCTCAATCTCCTGTTACAACGAGGCAGAAAACCAGAAGCCCCTTGTAAGAATCAAAGCAAGAAGTCAGAGAAAATCCCACTAACCTTTCTGAACGAAGCTCAGCAGAGTCGCAGCTTAATGAACCGCGTCTAGTGGAGAATTAACCCGGCAGTTTTTTCCCTCTGCAAAAATGAAGTTTTGCAAAATCGGATGCCCGATTGTGTTAGTAAGCGCTGGTACTTACCGCAGCAGCTGATGCACGAAGACACCCACTGCGCATCGTTTTAATTAAAGAGACCTCATCAAATTCAGCCCCCCCCCAAGACTCAGGAAACCACCCCTCCCGCCCCCCCCAAGCCATGTCACCCAGATGTCTTTGAAGAGAAGGAAAGCGAACACCAACGCATACAGGCAACGTTTTAAGTCCCTGCGGCAGGAAGGAAATGCAATTTCTTTTAAAAAGAAAAAATAAAGAAATTATAAAGCTCAGCTCTCTTTTTCAGTCTGGTCGATCCAGTGGGAAACTTTGGAAAAAGTTGGGGAAAGAGAGAGGGGGGGGGGGAATAAAAAAAAATTAAGGGGCGGTTGAGGTTGAAAAAAAAGTTCATTCCTTTTTCATTTTTTGAACTTGGGCAGAAATATTCAGCCACTTTTAGAGGTTCAGAGGAAGATGGTTAAAAGGTTAGAGGAAGATAAAACGTGCCGGAGTGTTTGTTTTTTGGGAGGGCTGGTTAATGTGATTCGGTGAACTTTACTTAAGTGCAAGTTTTTTTTCTCTCAAAAAAAGAAAAAAATTCAGAGGGGGGGAAAAAGCCACCTTTTATGCAAATGGATTCGAACGCGGAGCAAAAGACAAATTGGAAATTATGAGCGAGGGAAGCTGTGACTGACGCACAGAGTTTGGGGGGTTTCCCCCTCCTTTGTAGAAAAAGGTGGCAGGCGGCACGGCGAACCCAGATAACTGTGGTTAAAGGGGCACTGGATTGGCATCAGATGCTTTTTAACCATCTGATACAGGCAGTCCTCAAGTTACGAGCACAACTGGCAGAAGAATTTCCCTGCTTCTGAGTTGTCACGTCATACCCAATTTTATGATTTATTTATTTTTTGGCACGGCCATTAAGTGAGTCAGCCCCTGCTTCCCCATTGGCCTTGTCAGGAGGTCGCAAAAGGGGGATCACGTAACCCCAGGACGCTGCGACCGTCGTAAATATGAGCAAGTTGCCAAGCGTGGGAATTTTGACCACGCGATTGTGGGGGATGCTGCGACAGTCGTTAAGTGTGAAAAATGGTCACTTTTTTCAGTGCAGTCGTTAACTTCGGTCACTAAATGAACAGTTGTAAGCTGAGTGACAACTTTGGCAGTGAGTCCCTCCAAAGGAAACAGGCGTCCTTTGAATATGTGCCTCCTCAGGGAAAACTCAGTTGACTGTGGTTTGTATCCCTATCCTGGTTTGTCAAGCAAGCCACTGCAGGCTGGATTTCCCACCCTAACTCAGTAAGCAATGATGGTTTGCTGTCATGGCCAAACCCCCATTCCCTCCCACACGCAATTACATCTCAGGAGAGAAAAAAAATCTTAAGATTTAATCGGCCTTTAATGGGGGACCAATTACGCCAAGCAACCACATATGCAAAATAAAAAAGGGGGGGTGCAGAATCAGGACCCCCTCCCCACTGCACCTCTAGGGGAGGCAGCCACGAAAGCCACGGCACGTCCTGGTAGGAAAGGAACTGAACTAGTAACCCCCCCCCTTTCTCCTGCCCCATTGAAAAATGGGGCTGGTGGGGGCTGCGAGAATACAAGCTTAATAAATAGGCAGTGTTAAAAGCCAACGCAAAACACAACAGATGCAGAATTAAAAAGGGTTTTTTGCTGGGGGAAAATGCATCACTTTGGAGTTACGTTGCGTGGCCGATATATTTGGGGGTGGGCTTTGCTCCACTGTCCGAGCGGGGCCCCAATTTAGTTTTTCGTCCACGGAAGCCGTCAGCCCTGGAATCAAACAAGGATAATTGTCACCCCAAAACTGGAAGGGCCACGGCACCCCCAACAAAAGGGGGGCAGAGAGGCATTAACGTCCCACAAATTGTCCACAATGTCACAAGTTTTTCAGGACTCAGCAGGCTGCTGTTCCATTTTTTTCTTCCTCCGATATTTCCAGCTCGCAAAACCACACAGAAACCTCACCCTTTCTGCAATTGTCCGCTTTCCTGTTCCTTGGACCACGTTTTTTATCCTTCTTCACTCGCTTCCCTTTTCTGACTTTCCGGTTCTTTCTCCCTCCTTCTAAAAACAGCCAACCTCGGCTTGAACCTGTGCTCCTTGTCTCAGGATGCTGGGGTTGGACTAGATGACCTCTATGTTGTTCTGTACAACACTTCTCTTGCTGTTGTGTGCACCTCCTCAGCAGGGAAAAACACCCCAAGGGGGAGTCTTCATTTTTCTCCTTCTGGATGGGAAGACCCCGTGCCACAATGGGAGCGAAACGAGGGTGGGGTGGGACGTACCCATTGCCCAGGCAGGATAATCAAGGCTGGAAATTGCCGCATCCTTCTTGGGGCTCGGGATCAGGCGTTGGGCACGGAGCAAGCTCAAACGGGCAAAAGTTGAGCTCCTCTGCTAAGTGGGTTTGGGGAGAGGTGAGAATGGCTGGTAGGGCCCACGTCCAGGAGGAAGCGACAAGGTTCAATTCCTGATATGGGGAGATTTGGGGTAACAAGGGAGCTATATTTAGAGGAGGAAGAGCTGAGTGAGAAAAACAACGGACAAAACATTGTACGGAGATCCACTTGAATTCTCCTTCTCCATCCATCGTGTCCAGCGAGGAGGGTGAACAAGGAGGAATGAACAGTGCAAAACTTGGGGGTCAAAATCGAAGTTCCTGGGAAGCTGTTGCTGGGGGCCCCCACCCTCCCGCCCCCCACTTTCCCTTGGTCTCTCATGTCCTCGGGCCAAAGGTGCACACAGCAGCCGCAAACACATCGATCGGGTGCACGCACATACACAGAATTGGCACCCGGTTGGGATGCTGTGCCCTGTCCTCGTGCCACCCCCTCAGGGCGGCTGGGTGGTCCTGATGCCCACGGGGGGGTGGGACTCTGTCTCGCACTCGGTTCTCTTCTTCTGACGCTTCTCATACCTCCCTGCAAGAGACGAGAAAATAAGATTCATCAGAACAGGCTTCCCGCCTGGGCTACCTCACAAGGCTGGCGCCACCCACAATTCACCCTCCTGTCTCCCGACAGGGCCAGCTCTGCTCTCATTACAGCTCAGATGTCCTCGCAGTCCCACCGGCCATTCTCCCGCCACCCACTCACGAGGCTGTAAGCGTGGAGTTGAGCAGCAATGTCGTGTGGAGGCGGTACAGCTGGCCCAACGTCAACTTCCGGTGCTGAATCGCCGGTGGGTCTGAAAAAGCCTGCTGCTCCGCCGACAGCTCCTCGCTCAGATTCTCCTCGTCCAGCCAGCACAGTGATGGGGGTCCGTTCGGGATAGCAGCCGCCAACTCCGAAGAGATGCAGATTCCCAGCGAGGACGTCTCCTCCGCTTCAGAGAACTCGGAAGCGCTGCTGTTATTGCTGCTGCTGCTAAGGACCCTGCACAGGGGCTGGCCGCCTTCTGGCTCCTGCGTCGGAGGACTCCCGGACAGCATGACCGGAGGAGAAAGTTCGGACAAACTTTGACTCTGGACGAGAAACAGCGAGGGCGATAGAACCTGCGCGAGGTTGGCTTCGGATTTGGATTTCAGCACCTTGGTCTTGGCAGGCAGGAGCTGGACGGGGATCTGCCGACGCAACTTGGGGGAGCCAGGCTTGGTGACATCCTCCTCTTCCTCCTCCTCTGCAGCCGCCGTACCGCCCTGCGGCAGCGACGTCTCCACCAGTTCGCGTAGCGAGCCGAGCGAGAGGGTCCCGTAGGCGCTGTCGAACGATGAGCAGCTGCAGGGGCTGGGTTCCGGTTTCGACAAGGGTCTGGAGGTGTCGGTGAGTGGGTCTCCTGTCACCAAGGAGCATGTGGTGGAATCGGGGAGGGGGCTGATGCTCAATTCCTCCACTGGGGGGATGAACTGGCTCCTGTCAAAGGAAGGGGAAAGGTATCCCTCGCCGGTCTCAGCCGTGATCATGGAGATGGTCTCAGTGGAGCTGTTGGAGAGGCTGAAAATCAAGACAGGAAGTTCGGTTAGGGTTGCCACTGAAATTGACTAGCAGAAAGCATGGAATTGACAAACCTGGAGGGATTTCAATGCCCCAAAGCTAAAGCCGCAGCACCGTAATGTGTACATAAGTACACGGGGTCCGCTTCCTTCCTTCCTTTCATAGGCGGAAACTTTTGTTTTTGCAAAACTCAACACTTGAAGATTGCAACCGTCATAAATACGAGTCAGTTGCCAAGCATCTGAACTTACCGCTGCTGGGAATCCAGGCTGCTGGTGCTTTTCCGGAGGGTGGGAGGGGAACTGGCTTCGGAGGAGTCCCTGTTGCCTTCCTCCTCTTCTTCCTCCTCCTCTTCCTCTTCCGCCTTGGCTTCCTCGACCTGGGGAAGCTGCTGGTTGCGTTGCAACTCTTGAAGACGCATCTGCTGCAGCTTATTCTACGGGATAAAGTTGCAAAGGTAGACTCTTCTGGGACAGGGAAGATCCTCTAATCCAGAGCCAATGCGTAATGGGGATCTTAGAAGGGCTTTTTTGGGGGGGGGGAGAGGGAGAAGCTGGGAGACCCCAGCCCGCATGAGACCACAAGGCAGGCAGAGAATGAAAACGAAACTTGCTCCAGATTTGAACACGTGGCATGAAACGTCACCGATGCAGATAGGGGCTAAACCTTAGGAAACATTTCCGTTTCTTCGCCTTCACTCGAGATTTAGCTGGCAGGCAGCAGTGAAACCCGCTGATGGGCTGGATGACCTCTGGGGAGCCTACCTGAGCGTTACAGACAGCCTCGACCCAGCTCCGGCAGAGCGACTGCCCACTGGTCTGAAAGGTGTAGGCACAGACGGCGCTGCGAAACTCGTTCAGGTAGATCAGCAGGAAAGATCCTTGGGGGGGGACAACAGAAGGGAGAAAGAAAAGTTTAAAAATCAAAATACAGATAGTCCTCGACTTAGTGACCAAAGTTACAACAGCAACGCTGCACGTGTGTGTGTGTTTCTTACCTGGATCCCTGAGCGCCCGACACACCACCTTGTCGATCAGGAGGGGCTGGCGGACGACTCGCGTGCGCTCGGCCTTCTTGGCCGCCTTGGTGATGAGGAAGAGGTCGGTGAAGAGGAAGCAGTAGACGTCCATCTGGCCCAAGAGAGACCACCGGGGGTGAGAAGCAGGCCGGGAGGAGGGGGGCAAGGAGGAAGGGGAGGGGAGGGAAGGAGGGAGGGAAAGGAATGAGAAAAAGATAAAAGGAGGGAGGGAGGGAGGGAGGAAAGAAAGAAGGATCAGAAAGAAGAGGGAGGGAGGGCAAGAAAATGCCAAGCAAAGCTAAATTACGTGTTTAGCCCTTTCTCCAGACGGGACAGAACTTAGGGGTGACGTGACATATCCCAACCATCCCCGCAAGCAGAAAGCCAGCAGAGAGCCCGCAAGTAGCCTTTCCTGAAACCTCCCCTTCTCCCGTCAGCCCCAGAGCGGAGCCAGCACCCCCCCCGGCCCTTTCCGGGGACCCACCTTGCTGTCTCGGCCCTCCCGCATCTTCAGGGCCCCCTCCAGCAGCAGCTGCCGCGTCTCCTCCCGGGACGTCCCGGGGATCGGGGCCGTCAGATCCAGGCGCTGAAACTCCTTCAGGATCTGGGGGGCAGGCGGGGGGAAGGGTGAGGTGGAGAAGAGGAAGCAAAGTGGGGGGGGTCACGATTGGCCCTGAACCCTCAAAGCACCATTTGCAAACGAGAAGCAGAGACAAAACCAAATCGCACTAAAAAAAACCCGACTTATGGCTGATTTTCAAACCTACGACCGTTGCAGCATCCCAAATTAATCACAGGGGCTCCCCCAACACATAACCCTGATGCAGACTGCATGTCGCGACGGTCATAAACCAGGTCGCTCGCGTAACCGACCCATACCTGTGCGTTGCTGGTCGTTAAGCGAACCCATTGCTAGGCAACCCCATCGTAAGTCAAGGACTACCTGTCAGAGCTTTGGGGCTGGTCTCCCTTGCGCTCCCCCCCACCCCGATCCCTGCCCGACCTTGTCCACTTCGTCGGTGCTGCCTTCCACCACCTCGTAGGCGTCGATGCGGCTGACGGTGGTCGCCAGGCGCTGCTGCTCCTGGTACTGCCGCATGCGCGAGTTGACGTGGTTGATGAACTGCTCCACCGCGTTGATCTGCCGGGTGGGGGGGGGGAGAAAGAAGAGTGGAAAGCCCTGTTTTTATCCTCCTGGAGCGGAAACCGATGATTTCCCCCCCCCCTCCCTGGAGTCCGAGCAGCAGCAGGAAACCTGCCCGAGTTTCTCTAAGGTAGACTGCGATGGAAGGTGAAAGCTCTACTCGACCTCGGCAATGGATAGGCGCGTAGGGTTAATATTTATATGCTGTGATTAACATTTGCATGTTACTTTATGTGCTTATAGGTAAGGCTATAGGTCTATAGATACGTTGTATATAGTATGTTATAAAGGTTATCTAATCTAATCTACATCTGGAAGGGGTGGGGTGAACCCAAGGCCTGCTTTTCAAATGATATTTCCCTGATGTTCTTGCTGTATTTTTATTTTATTTATTTATTATTTTATTTTATCTATTTTATTTTAGGTGTTTTCCTGCTTTCTGGATTCCCACCAGGAGGAAAGCACGGCGGGAACCTCCTGTTCTAGCTTTCTTCGTATCTTCTTATCAGTCCCCCCCCCCAAAAGAAAGCGATTAAAAAAGAGTTTTGAGCACCGATTTATCTGCTTGTTTATTTATCTCATTTCCTGGCAAGTGGAGATGGGCACTGTGCCGGGTGGGTGGATGGCAAACAATTCAAACCCTTTTCTCCTGCTAAGCTGCCCAGCCTGGTTGTCTTTCGCAAGACACGCTTCTTGGCTGTGGAAAATGCAGATTACAGAATAACAAGAGTCGGAAGGGACCTCAGAGGTCATCTAGTCCAACCCCCCCCAATCGAGCAGGAGACCTTATACCTGATTCATTCTGACCCCTTTGTTCCTTGGGTTGGCTTGCGTGCCCACGCAGCTGAGTTTTGTTAAACGGTGCATGCACAAGGAGCCGCCCAACCCTCTAGCCGTCACCTGGGAACTGGGTTTGGCCCCTCACCATGCCGATGATGGCTTCTCGGGCCTCGGGGTCCTCGGTCTTCTTCAACACGGACTTCAGGAGGAGAGGGTACTTGGTCAAGCGCTGGTGCGGCTTCACCAGCATGTCGCTGAGCTTGAGACGGTTGCACTGCTTGTGTTTCTCGGCCCACTGGGAGAGAAAAGGACTATGGGAGTCCCGTCACAAAGGGGGCCGCCCCAGAGGAGACCCCGGAAAGGGGTGCAGATCCTCCTTGCCCGTGGGGCTCTCTGCACTGTGGCCCGTGGGGACCGCCAGCCCCCTCTCCTTACCGTCACGTAAAGTCGGAAAAGTTCGTTTTGTCGCAGCAAATTCCGCATGTATTCCATGCAAGCTTCCTCTTCCATACAGTAACGGATGTACGGCTGGAAGTGGGAGCCGAACTGGGAGGGGGGGAAGGGGAGAGACCCAGAGTTAACCATGGTTTAGGGAAGACCGTGGAAGCTGGGATGATCTAGCATCATCGGCTGAGCGGACGGGGCTGTGGGAGAGATCTCTTCCTTGCTGCTGTAGAAATGGCACAGGGTGGGTGGTCTCTGAGCTGGGTGGCTTTCTTGCGGACGTCTCATGACCCAACTAGGGAACATCATCAGGGCTAGAAGGGAGGGGGGTTTGGTGAGAGGAGGAGGAGAAGGTGGACTGTGAGGGTCCTGGGTGGTCTCTGAGCTTGGGGGTTTTCTTGCAGACGTCTCATGACCCACCTAGGTAGCATCATCAGCGCTAGAAGGAAGCAGGGTTTGTTCTCCCTTTATATTCTGACCATTTGCAGACCTCCTTCCCTTCCCTGGGCCCGATACCAAATGTACAGGGCCTCTGAGCACACCATAAGGGCCTGCCCCACCCCCCACCCAAACAGCCCTCTTTTCCCCTCACCATCTTAAAGCCCTTGGACAAATCGGTGGGGTCCAGCAAACTTCGGCTCCTCCGGGCCTTCTCCAAGATGGGGGCCATGACGGTCCTCCAGAGGTTGCGATGGAGCCGGATAATTTCCTGGATGTTGCTGAAGAGCCGCTCGGCGTCCACCTTGAAAAGAGGCAAGCCCACCCCCAAAACAGGAGCCGATGAGGCCAATTCGTTCCTTTCCGAGGAACTGAAATTGATACGGGTCATCCTCTGTCCTCTACATACGACTTCTGTGCTGGGCAATGGCTGCTTCGCAAGAATGCATAAAGTGGAAAATGTGTCTTTGACCCATTTCCCAGCAGAGTTTTTAATCGTTGGGGGGGGGAGCCCTTACCTCACACAAGAGACCCGAATCCTGCAAATTTAGAAGACAGCAGAGGAAGAGCTGAAGGGTGAAGAAGAAAAAAAATAAATGTATTAATCCATTAGGCTCCATCGTCGGCAGGCTGTGGTTAGATTTCGGAAGAGACGGGCAATTTCGGGGTGCAATTCACGAAAGGCTCCGGTTTTGGGGGGGCATTCTACCCGTGCACAAATATTTTATTGGTTTATCAAAGTCTAAACTACAGAAGTCGAAAGAAAAATGAAAATAAAGGAGGAAAAAGAGAAGAGGAAAAGCTCTGACTTCCGATTCCTCTCAGTGGAGAAGAATAAGGTAATAACATAAAACCTCAACTTTTTAACTTTTATACAGCAATATATACTGGCCATTTCTGCAACGACGACTCTTATCTGGTCAGCAAAACCCAAAGGCAGAGTTTCACTTTTTTTCCCTCCCACCTGAAGCGCAAAGTCCAGAAGTGGTTTCCAAGTAGAAAACGAAATTAATTGCGTGCTTTTATTCAACAGCTGGCTGGGGACTGCGGGGAGCTGAGGTCCACGCAGCCTGAAGCGGTCGAAATTGAGAGACGGACGTGGGAAGATTTGCACAGGGCACCGTGCGGAGGGAATAACAACTCGGGACTTACATCCGTGATGACTTTCAGTTTCTTGATGTAGGAGGCTTCGGTGTGGAGGAGCTCCCAAATGGCTTCCTGCTGGTGGCACTGGCGTCGCGTCAACGTCTGGAAACCAACCAAGGATAGATTTAACCTTAGTTAAAGGGGAAGGGGGAAGAGGGGAAAGGAGGGAGGGAGGAGAACGAGGGAAGGGAGGGAAGAAGGAAGGGAAGGGAAAAAAGGAGAAAAGAAAGAAAAGAAAAAAGAAAAGAAGGAGGTAGATAGGGAGGGGGGAAGGGGGGAAGGAAGGAAGGGAGGGAAGGAAGGAAAGAAAGAGAGAAAACGGAAAGGAGGACACCTCCCGCTGCGCCCCCAGGCTCACCTCGGTCCCCGGGATGATCTGCTGCCAGCTCTCCTCCATGCTGAGGCCGCCGTCCTCTTCCTCCTCCTCCTCCTCCTGCTCCTCCTGCTCCCCGCCCCCCTCCCAGGAGTCCTGGTCGAAGCGCAGCTGATCGGGCAGGCGGGGCAGGCCGAAGAGGCCGAAGGACTGCAGTTTGCTCTCCAGCTGCTCCGTCTTGTCCAGCTCCTGCGTGGGGTGGGGGGGAAAGAGAGACAGGCCGGAGGGCTGACCCCTGGGAAAGGAGGGAGGGAGGGAAAGAAAGAGGGAAGGAAGGAAGGAGAGAGATTGGAGGAGGGGGGGAGGGAGGGAATGAAGAAAGAAAGAAAAAGAGAGGGGGGGAAGCAAGGAAGAAGAGAGAGAGAGAAAGAGAGGAGAGAAGGAAGAAAGGAAATCCGGGGATCCCTTTTCTGGGAAGGGATCCCAATCCGGATATTCCACCACCTTCCTGGAGAGGAACGGTGCAACTTGGGGGGCCAGGAAAAAGCGGGGGACGCACCCTGGAAAACGAACTGCCGCTGTTGCTGAAGAAGCCGCTGAAGCGGCTGGCCCCTCGGTTCTTCCGCGTGTCTGGCCCGTTGGGGACCGGGGAGGGGACCACCGGAGGCAAAAGGTCCGGAGTTGGGACCCTCGCATCGCCCAGAAATTCATTCATGTTCTTCCTTTGCCGTCCGGGTCCCTGCTGGGGGTGGGGGGGGGGGAGAGAAAGAATTGAGCAAACAGATTGGGTCAGTAGTTAATGAATATACAAACTAGTTAGATATTTAACTAATTATGTCTCAAAATTTAAGATATGAGGACTTCGACTCCCAGAATTCCCCAACAGGCATATAAAGAGTTCAGTTCCCAGAATTCCCCAGCCAGAATGCAAGAACTCCCATTTCCCCATCATCCCCCACCCAGCATGTGTGGACTTCCGCTCCCAGAATTCCCCCCGCTTAAATACGGTCGGCTGTACTTTCAACAATTCTCGCAAGCAGAAGATCAAATCCTTGGAGAAGAAGGCAAAAGTCTCCCTCCAGAGCTGGCTTTCTACATGCAGGGTTTCCTGCTGCCTGTTTCCCAGCCCTTAGGGTTTTGTATGTGTGTGTGTGTGTGTGTGTGTGTTGCTTGTTTGCCTGCCAGGTCAAAAAAAATAAAATAAAATAAAAAGAGGGTGTGCTCCTTCGGTTTTGCTCCTTTGACAAATTTATTCAGCAAAGCTTATTTCGTCTCTGGATCAATACAATGGCGAAACTGGAAGCGGGAGCAGAGCGAAAAAGAGGAAATGCAAAAGTTATAAAGTTATAGATAGTTCTCTCCAGAGAAACTTTCATTTCTCCGACAAGCACTGATAGGTCGTCCAGAGTTTGAAAGAGCCATGAATTATAACATCAGGTTGAAGGTTGTAAAATCATCTAAAGGACCATAAAGCAAAGGCCTGGGCGAACTCTGTCCTCTGAAGCAAAGGAAGATAATAAAAAAAAATAAATCATGCAGAAATGGACTGCCGTGGCTGAATCCAGAGCAGTCCCTAAAAAGATCATAAGAAGTCACCGGTGTTTGGAGGGGATCACAAAATAAAATAAATGTTTTGATCTCAGCTTGAGTTTTCTAGTTTTGATTGGCAGGCACCCAGAATTGGTTGAAAAATGGTTGGGTGGGTGAATGAATGAATGGGAAGGAAGGAAGGAAGGAAGGAAGGAAGGAAGGAAGGAAGGAAGGAAGGAAGGAAGGAAGGAAGGAAGGAAGGAAATGAAGGAAGGAAGGAAGGAAGGAAGGAAGAAAGGAAGGAAGGAAGGAAGGGAAGGAAGGAAGGAAGGAAGGAAGGAAGGAAGGAAGACGACGAATAGATAAATACTTAAACCATCCCAATGATGAATCAGCCACCAGGGAGTCCTTATTACCGATGTGCAGATTTTAAATTTTTATTTCAGGTCTCGGAGCAGCGCAGAATAGGTCTAATTCTCCACACACATACAACAGCTCTGCGAGGTAGACTAGGCTGACATTACATCACCGACACAACAACCACCATGCCAGAGGAGACGGGATTGACCCACTGATTGCTTCGCATCCACAACATACAAAAAAATCACAATTAAATTTCCAAAACTTCGGCCTGTCCTGCAAATTGAAAACTTGGCCGTGACAGTCGATAAAACCAACATTCTTGGTTTCTTTCATTCCTGACGCTCCCGCCTACCAACAGAGAGCAGTAGGAAATTTCAATTTGCACTGGGTTCAAAGGGCTAGGATTGCTTTGGGAGACAAAATGAGCTAAATAGATTTTAGGCGTGGGTCAGCACACCTAAGTTGGATTCCCGCTTAAACACCGTGACCAGCTCATTGGACAACCTAGCAGCCGCATTCCCTGGGCCACGCTAAACTGGCTTAATGTCAGTTAGCTTGCAGCAGCTTTGCAAAACTCCGATCCCGCTGCAGTAAGCAAACTCAGGTTTCCAGTTCCGAATACAGACTTACATCCTGTCTGGGTTTCCGACATTCAGGCTGACTGTGCGGATTGTCCTGGGCCAGCCCCCCAGGTTCGCTCTGACCAGCTTCTCCTTCTGCCTTGTGGCAAAGATCCTTGCTTGGTCCGGCTAGCCGGGACGAAAGTTCAGACTGAGAGTTATAGAGCTGAATTCGAGCAGCGACAAACCCCGGCACGACAGTCAAGTCCCTGACAAATGGCTCGTCCCGCAGGTGTTGGAAACGGGCATAATGCAGCGCGGACCACTCGCTGGGGGTCGGAAGCTCCCACCTCCTCCATCTGGGGCCAAACATGGCTGGCTCCTCAACCCCGCATGATTCTTGACGAGGGAGAGAACTTGGTTTCCCGAGTCCAAACAGCGAGGAGTCTGAACTTCTTTTAAGAGTTGCGCCTGCGGACCAAGACCTTGTAGTTCTGGATTTGAATCCAGTAGGAGAGTTCAAAAGATCTCAAAAGGGGTTTAGCAGCCTGGGCTTACTCAAAAAGCCTCCGATAAAGCAGACCGGCCCCGTTGCAAAAAGCGAAGAGGCGGTGGAGCTGCAGGCTGAGCGCAGATCTGTCGACGGGCAGCTGGCAAGTGGGTGGCTTTGCCAACAGGCACCAAGCTGGCAAAGTGGTGCCACTTCCTGGTTCTTGTGGGAAACCGGGCAGGGCGGAGGGTGGAGAGCTTCCAGTTGGCTCCAAAGGTCAGGCTTTGGGGCAATCAATCAATTAGAATTTATTGGCTGTCCAAATAATAGGAACCAAACAGGCAAGGAGCAAGTAATTCTGATTCCTCCCCCCCTGCACTAGATTGTAATTTTTGTCCGTTTCAGCCCGAATCAGAAACAATCGGAAGTCTTTTTAGTAAATTGATAAGCTCAACAGGCTGGGGTGTATTGTTAAATCAAGCCTCAGAAATGTTGGATTGCTACTAAATATGTATATAAAAAAAGAAAAAAGAAAAGCAAGCATACATTAAAAATAAAAGTAAAAAAAATAAAACATAGAATTAGGTACAATGCAACTTAAAAGTGAAACAAAATGTGAGTTCGATATAAATGAAAAATGAAACAAAACATAAAACTCAAAATCAAATCAAAGAAATTAAAAATAAAATACAAATGAAAAATAAAGTATAAGCTCAAAATCAAATCAAAAATTAAAAATCAAATGCAATATATCAGAAATCAAATCCAATATAAATGAGAAATAAAAACACCGCTCTCGAGTTGAACTCTGGCACCTATCCATTTTAGCAGCCCAGGGAAGGGAGTTGTCACGACTTTCTTTCAACCTCCTGGCCTGGCTTCCAATTCAGGGATCTCCTGTTGGTCTTCCATCCCAGTTAAACCAGTTTTCCAAGATCAGCCAAAGTTGGTCTTGTGCTGCCCTCTGCTGGCTGGCAGTAATAAATAACAGGCACAAAGATCAGCCCTCCTTTCTTGCTGGGGAGGGGGTGATTCCTGCTGGCACAGATCTTTGTGTAGCTCTAAAGTCCACCAGTGGTGAAGTGAGGTCATCCTGGCTTGTTCCAGTAGAAAGGAGGTTTTTCTCCCAGGCAGAAGCAAAGTTCAACTGGAGAAACCTGCATGTCTCTGCTTGGATGAGCAGCCCCACCGTAACGGTCCAAGTGGGGCTTTGATCAAGAGCATAAAGACCCCCTGATAACTCCAGCAGCTTGTTTTCCGCAGAAAAATTCTTTTATTCCCAAAACAAGCATTCAGCTTGGAAGATAAATACAGGCAGGTCCTCAACTTATGATTGTTCATTTAGTGACCATCAAGGACCACGTGTACAGCTGACCCTCACTGCTCCCTTCCCAAGAAACTAAGCAGATCATTGCAACTCGTGGTCTCTCTCCTTGATATTTTCCAATGTGGGACCAATGTAATCCTCAGAAACATGATCTAGTCAGTTTCACCATGCTGGGAGAAGCTTCCAGCTTGATTTTTCCTGGCTTGCAGAGCAATTTCTCAACCCTGGACTTCAACTCCTAAAATGTTTTATAGAGGCATTCTCTACCTCGGGCTGATAAGGGAACAACACCCAGACAAGGTAGTCCATTCCCCAGAAAGCAGCCCTGAATGCAATCCCTGCCACCGGGTGGGTCAGTTCCTGATCCATCTGCTTTGGGACATGGGAGAGGGGAGGCAGGGGAAGGAGCACCCACACCTGTCCCCCAACTCACCACGGCGTCAGTACTCTCCCGCCGAAGAGAAATTTGCTCCAGTCGATCCAAAGATGGGGTGGCGAGAAAAGAGGGGCCGATGCCCGCCGGGCGCAGGATAGGCAAACTCAGGGATTTGCTGTCCTTCACCGCCTCTTCCACCTTCAGATCGTTTCCTGGTTTGGCTGAAACAGAGAAAAAAAACCTTCTGATATGGTGAAACTGACTAGATCACATTTCTGACTGGGTGGAAATTGGCAAATATCAAGGCAGTTGGAGAGAAATGAAGATTGACAGCCCTTGATGACGTCCCTCTGGCCAGTAATGGGCTGTCAATCCATGATTTCCCTCCCCACCACCTTGATATTTTCCCATTCCGGGCCAAACAGCAACACGGCCTAGTCAGTTTCACTATCCCAAAGAAATTCCCAGCTTGATTTTCTTCCCTTGTAGAGCAACGTTTCTCCACCTTGGCAACTTGAAGAAGGGTGGATTTCAACTCTGGGCTGGGGGATTCTGGGAGCTGAAGTCCACCCATCTTCAACTTCGGATCTGGTTCATAATTACCCCTCCAGGTAGGTGTGTTATAACTGCGAACGGTTGCTAAGCAATCAGTTGCAAGTCGAGGACTATCCGTCATAAGGTTAAACCCGTGGATCGGATGACAACACTACCTTTCACGCGCAGGTAATGCCCTCCGAAGCGATAGGCTTCAAAGTTGAGTGACAGCGGGGTGTTTGACTGGTCCAGATAAATGTCCACTTTTGACAGGTCGATGCCCTTCCGCTCAAAGACGGGAAGAAGGACCTCCCTGGATTGTCCCAAGAAGAAAAAGCAGGCTGAAATTCAACAGGTGACCACGTTCGACAGAGGGGTATCAGCCCCCAAAGGATATCAGACTAGAACATCCACTTATGTTGTTACGCAAAGGCAACATCGAGCAATATTCGGCAATATCTGAGAGGCTTAAATGGGGCAGTAGTAGGTGAGACGGAATCAGAATTATATTCTTACCCTAAAGATTTCTTCTTCATGGCTGGGGCGATCTCCGTTTCAACGTCCACGTTCAAATCAAATTTCAGGGTGAAATATTCCCTGCTAGGATCCTGGGGAAGAAATAACTTATTTTAAAAGTCGGTAAAGTTTTTAAGTGCTTAAAAAAGGCGTCTTACACAGATTCATTTAGCAGAGTGTTTTGCAAACCTGGAGATTTTAAAACAGGTGAAGTCCAACTCCCAGAATTCCCCAGCTGGCTGGCTAAGGAATTCTGGGAATTGAAGTCCACTTGTCTTAAAGCAGCTAACTTCGAGAAACCAGGATTTAGCGCTGATTTAAACTTAAACTCTCTGATTTTTACAGGAGACTCAGAAGCTAAACCGCTGAAAGATTTCCCCTCCCCATCTGTTTGACAGGGGGCAGCCATTACAGGATAGGTCTGAGAAGGGGGTTGCACTGGATGACCTCTGACGGGCCCTATCGACTTGCTGTTATTGTGAGAGCTGCAGTTTGGCCTCTGGATCCCATTCAAAGTGGAAGTGTGAGAATCAGTTGTAAGCCTCCACCGTCATAACTTCAGAAAGTTGTTAAATGATTGCTCGTAAGTCGAGGACTATTTATATATAGATTCTGGAAAGAAGCAAGGCATGATCGACACATTCTTACGTCTGTATGTCTCCTTGTTCCTTTCTTGGGCTTTCGAGCTAAATTTCGTTTTTCTCTGCAAGACACAAGGAAGAAAACGGAATTGGGGATATCACACAGCATCTCTGCCCATCTCACTGTTCCTCCCAAAACAGAGGTGAAAAAAAATGTGTTTTTTTTCCTACTATCTTTACATTCCTTCTGAAAGCTAGCTCTCCAGGAAATGAGGTTGGGTGACCTTGAGGCATTAGCTTTCTCAAGTGCGGAGAAGTTGGGTCTTCCCTACACTCACCCTTTCCCATCAATCAGCAGTTCATCCTCCTCTTCCACATCAGAAGCCGGGCTCGTGCGTGGTGGGCAGGACCGGGTGGAGACGTTGCGCGCCAGGATAGACCCTGAAGATAAGAGTTATGGGGTGGTTAATCCCTGCATTGGGACTTGGAATCCCGTTCACACATTCCTCCTCCCTCGGAGAGATTCCCTATCTGGCCACATTTCTTTTGACTCTCTTATTTTATTACTAAAAGGCTTCAGATGCCACGAACTGTGGCTTACTTATTCTGAGGCATGGGCAGAATTCTGCATCGGGTGCAAATCCTGCATCGTACAAATTAGCATCTCTACATCAGTGCTTCTCAACCTTGACTACCTTAAGATGGGTGGACTTGCAACTCCCAGAATTCCCTGCTGATAACGCATTCCTTTTTATGTGCATCCCTATCGCATTGCCTGCTTATTCTCTTGTAATCCCTTCCTCTGCAATCTCTCTGCTCTAGAGAGTAGGAGACAAAAAACGGGCATGGCTGGCTGGGGAATTTTGGGAGCTGAAGTCCATCCATCTTAAAGCAGCCAAGGTTTTTTATTTATTGAATTTATTCGCTGCCTATCTTGTAAATTAACGATTCTGGGCGGATTGGTTGAGAAACACGGCTCGAGGTTGTCACTTAAAATCACCAGCTAGACTTTCTTTATAAATGCCATTTCTATCCAGAGAAGGTTGGATTTTAAAGTGGACAATTAAGTCTTGGGCCAAATCCAGCCAGTTCAAGGTTTAAAAATTTGATAAATGAATAAAGAGGGCCGTGGGCGAGAATCAGGCCCAGTTCTCGCCCAGCAAGGTCTCAGGGGTCACCTGGAGGTGGAAGGTCGAAGCGAATATGTCGGTCAAAGTGCATCGCCCCGTGGATCTGCCCGTCACACGCCTCACACAAGTGCAAGGGGCTGTGGTGATTGAGTTGTTCACATTTGGCGTGGTGACAGACCTGGAAAGGGGGGGGCAGAGGAGAGAAGGGAAGATTTTTAGACCACCTTCCAAGTTAAGGAAAAGTTAAGTTATATAAATTCAGCCAATGGGTGTGTTTGGTCTACACAGGGATCAACAGAGCCAGGCTTCTGAAGGGTATTCAAATGAAGGAAGAGGCATTCTCTTTCAGATGTGAAAAGCAGGAGAAATTATTTTGCAGACATGAGAACGAAGAGGCATTCTCTTGCAGACGTGAGAAGCAGGAAAAAAAAATATCTTGCAGACATGAGAGGGAAGAGGCATTCACTTGCAGACATGAGGAAATAAATTCTCTCGCAGAAAGGGAAAGAAGAAGCATTCTCTTGCAGACATCTGAAGAATGAGAAACGATCTTGTAGACAGGCAAAGGAGGCAAAATAATATTGCCTGCTGGTGAAGCAAGAAGCCTTCTCTAGCAAGCCAATGAAAACGCAGCCCTTGTGCACGTGTGAAGGAAGAGGCTTCCTCTGGCCTTTCCAGATAAAGGAAGCATTCTCTTGCACAGAAGTCAAGGAAGAGGCATCTTCTGGTAGAACGTCCCTCCATTTATCCTGCAGCCCTCAGGATTCTTCCACTACTCAGAAAGCATCCCACAAGCTGGGAAGGAACCTCAGAGGCCATCTAGTCCATCCCCGCGCTCAGAGCAGAACCTGCTCCAGGATTTCACACGGCTCTTCCCAATTGGCGTGGGTTGCGAATTCGATCCTTCGTCACCTGACCTCATCTAACTGCACCCCTGAGGCCTTGAATGGCAGGTGGTCCTCCACTTATGACAACAACCGAGCCCAAAGTTTCCGTCGCTGAGCGAGGCCAGTTGTTAAACGGGTCTTGCCCATCTTACGACCTTTCTTGCCACGGCTGTTAAGTGAATCCGGCTTCCCCATTGACTTTGCTTGTCAGAAGGTCGCAAAAGGGGATCACGTGACCCCAAAAGGACAGTGCAACCGTCGTAAGTACAAGTCAGTTGCCAATCATTTGAATTTTGATCATGTGACCCTGGGGATGCTGTGACAGTCGTTAAGCGTGAAAAATGGTCGTAAGTCACTTTTTTCAAGATACGCTTAACAACCGTGTTGCTAAGTTAACAGCTGCAGTGATTCCTTTAACAACCGGGGCCAGAAAGGTCATAAAATGCGGCAGACTTACTTAAGAAATGTTTCACTTAGCAACAGAAATTTTGGCCTCCCTTGTGGTCGTAAGCCAAGGGCTGCACCCAATTCAAGGCCTCAGGTGCAGTTACAAAGATCTGAGTGTTGTGTGCCGATTAGAGAGAACTAGATAAAATGATATAAAATATGCCAGGACAAGATACATATTTGTCCAGATTCTAATACATCATAACATAACATAACATAACATAACATAACATAACATAACATAACATAACATAACATAACATAACATAACATAACATAACAACATAACATAACATAACATAACATAACATAACATAACATAACATAACAACATAACATAACATAACATAACATAACATAACATAACATAACATAACATAACATCATAACATAACATAACATAACATAACATAACATAACAACATAACATAACATAACATAACATAACATAACATAACATAACATAACATAACATAACATAACAACATAACATAACATAACATAACATAACATAACATAACATAACATAACATAACATAACAACATAACATAACATAACATAACATAACATAACATAACATAACATAACATAACATAAACATAACATAACATAAACATAAAGGGCCAAAATATGTCTTTGCCCCAAATCCTCCTTTTTTCTTTTCTTCTCCCTCTTTCAAAATTCAGTTCCCCCCTCTCCCCCCCCCCCCGCCAGTCCAGATCAGACAGCTCCCTGATTTTGAAACTTAAAAAAGGCTCTCATCCCAAAAAACGGAGAAAAATCACCCTCTATATACCTTGGCATGCCTGTAAAATTTGAAACAAATCTGAATTCTTGGTTGATTGCTTCAATTTTGATTTTTTTGTTTTTGTTCCTCCCCCCCCTCCAAAAACCGGCTGTTTCCTTTGGAAGGAGATTTTTCAAAGCGGCCTGGGCAGAATTCCCAAATCCCATTCTAAGAGAAAGGGGGGGGGGCGCTGCTCTCTTTAGTTGCCAATAAAATCTGAATTTTTCCCACCGGGCCTTCCCACCCCCCACAATTGAGCAAAGGGTGGGGGACACCCCTGGCTCTCGAACCTGTCCAGACACCCTCTGGGTGATGCTGCCTTCCTTCCTGCCAGCCTTGAATGACCCATCTACCCCCCTCCCGTTTCAAAGCCCCATCCAGCCACAGGAAAATCCAGGTTTGTGGGGGCTGGGAGACAGACAGGGGTGTCCAGAACAGAGAGACACCCCCCCTCCCAGCACCCCAAAAACTCTGTAAACTGCATTCCTCTAAGCTCTGAGTAAACTCAGCCCAGCTAACCGGCGTTCCCACAACACACCTGGCCTGCAATCATGCAGCTAGCCCCTTCTCCAGGACCCTCGGCCCCTGCCCGGCTTCATCGCCACTTTCCCTGTTGGGTTGGGGGACACCCCCGGCTCCAGAACCTTGTCCAGACAACCTCCGGCGGGGACGCTGCTCGCCTTCCTGCCAGCCTTGAACGACCATCTACTTCCCTCGCCATTTCAAACTCCATCCATGCACAGAAAAATCCAGATTTTCTTTTTTTGGGGGGGACTGGGAGGCATGGGGGGGTTCAGAACAGAGACCGCCCCACCACTTCCAGCACCCCAAAACCTCCACGATCTGCCTTCTTGCGAGCTCTGTCGCCTCTCCCCAGCTAGCCCTTGTCCCCCCGACGCGCCTGACCCGCGATCTTGGAAGACGCCCGTCTCCACGACCCCCCAGCCCTGCCCGGCCTTCCGCCACTCTTCCCCCCCCTCCCCCCGGCTTGTAGCGCCGGCTCGCTCTGGCTCGGCTTCCGCGAGGCCGCGAGCAGGCGAACAAAGGCCGGAGGGGAGACGGAGAGCAGCAGCCCCCAGACTCACCTGGCCGGCAGCAGCGGCGGAGTTAGGCAAGGCGCGCAGCGCTCTGGATGCCGTTGCAGCAATATTTGGGGGGGGGGAGGATCGAGGCTTGACTCAGCGGCGGGGGGGAGGGGGAGCCGGCAGCCAGGAAGGACAGCCGACAGCTGAGCCAGACGGATCTCCGCCTGCTTGCCTGCCCGAGCTTGCAGCCGTCCTGGCCGGGTGCCTTAATCGCACCCGGCCCTGCTGCGTTTTTACGCGCCGACTTGCTGTCTGCTGCTGTCTCTGGTGCTCCCCCAGCGGCCGGCTTGGGAAGCCCCCCCCCCCCGGCTGGCAGGCGGAGGAGGTGGGGGGGCTGGAAGCTTGGCTCCGGGGCTTAGCCGGGATTTTAGCGGGGGGGAAAGGGGGGGGAGTAGCTTCCGGGGGCAGCTGGAGAGGCAGGCTGGCCGGGCGCGGGGAAGCGCTGCGCAATCGTGCCAGTCAGCCAGAGCTGGTGGGGGGAGACCGTCTGGACTGTGCCCTTGCAAGCCAGACTTGGGGCAGGGTAGGGTGGGGTGGGGTGACTCAGAGCTGAACAAAGGGGTATTTTATCTCCCCCCCTCCCCAGCAAGCGAGCGTCCCTTTGCATTCCCACGACAAACGCTGCCCAACAGTCACCTTTGGCATACACGCGACAAGCTGCACGGTCAAGGAGACAGGCTGGGTGGACAGCGATTGGAAAACTGGGGAGGGGGGGCCACCACCAGGGGTGAATTGCAAGACACCGAACCAGGATTGGGGAGGCAGCCTGGATGGAGACATGAGACAGAGAAAATGGGGGGGCGGAGGACGGATTTCTCTTTCTTTTACGGGTATTTTTAAAAAGATATTTTTAGGGGTTTTTTTTTCATAAAGAGAGAGCTTTTAGGTTCTTTGAAACATATTGCTTAGATTTTTTTAAAAAACGTATTTTTAAAGATACAGGTAGTCCCCCGACTTACAACTGTTCGCTTAGTGACCATTCACTTAAAGCCGTTGCAGCATCCCCCACAGTCACATGATCATAATTCAAATGCTTGGCAACTGACTTGTATTTATGAC
The DNA here is from genome assembly GCF_964194415.1 of Vipera berus. Lineage (NCBI taxonomy): Eukaryota > Metazoa > Chordata > Lepidosauria > Squamata > Viperidae > Vipera > Vipera berus. The sequence continues at coordinate 780,311 of NC_138220.1, forward strand.
GGTTGCAGAAACCAGGAGACGGTGAGTTCTAGTTCTGCCTTAAGGCATTAAAAGGTGGCTGGGTGACTTTGTGCCAATCACCAGGCGACGGTGAGTTCTAGTTCTGCCTCAGGCACGACACGTATCCCCACAATCGCGTGATCAACATTTGGGTGTTTGGAAACCAGCATGTATTTGCAACATCTTGGGATCATTTGTGATCTTCCCAGCTGCCTTTCGACCAGCAGGGTCGGTGGGCAAAGCCAGATTCGTTTAACGACGATGTGGTTCACTTAATTGCAGCCATTGCAAAAAAGGTCATAGAACTGGGTGTGATTCCCTTAGCAACTGCCTTGCTTAACAACCGAAGCTCTGAATTCAATTGTGGCCGCAACCTGAGGACCAGTTGTATTTGAGAAGCCCAGCCTTATGGATCTGGGGATGAGTAAGGATGAGTAAACCGGGCCGGCTGAACCGATAAAAGCCCAGAGCGGTGACTCATGCAGAGAGTCAACGGACACTCCCTTCTCGGAAAGCCTGTAGGAGCATGCTCACTCTAGAGCCCATAGCTCCTCTGTTGCTGTTTGTTGCCACGGCAACCTGCAACAGGGCCCATCTCAGAAACAGCTGAGATGTCAGCTTGAGATTTTCCCACAATCCCTTGCGCCTGCAGATGCCTGAGCTCTAAGCGCACAGTGCCACCTGTTGGTGCCAGGAGGGAAACGCAGCTCTACGTCACTCGGAGGGCTGCTCGGATGCATTGGATGCCATCACACACCTGAAGTTATCATGGAGTAATGATGTGACCTTGGCGGGCAGGAGAAGAGACGCTGCCGGCGGGACCGTCTGATCAGAGTCAGAGGAGCCCACAGCTGGGTGACAGAAGGGGCAAGAAGCTCCCTTAGTTTCTCAGGCTGTAAAAAGAGACCGCGGGCGATGTGTACTTTCAGACTTGCAAGGCTGTTGCAGGGGTACGTGGGAAGGATCTCAGAAAACAGGGAAAAGAGACACAGCCACTTAACAGCCATGTTATTAACCGCTGCAGCGATTCACTTAACAACTGTGGCAAGCCAGGTCGTAAAATGGAGCAAAGCTCACTTCACAACTCTTTTGCAGCATAAATTTTGGGCTCAATTACGGTTGTACGTCCAGGACAACCTGTCGCTTAACACATCATTGTAAGTCGAGGACTTTCAGCCGAAGGCTTCTAAGGGAGGAACCTCCATGACCAGAGAATCCACAAAACATCGCCGCTTTAGGCAGCCGACCGCAGAGATCGGAAGGAAATATAACTCTAACTAATAAGCAATCAGCGAAACAATTATTAATGAGTAAATAGAAGTCAATAAATAAACGAGGTGGGCAAATCACGAGCTAAAGCGGTCGAGATGCTTTAAGGCTGGGGAAAAAGAGCAGTGGGATCTAGAAAGGAATTTATAGCCTCACCCAAATTTGAGGAAAGCAGCCCCAAAAAACATCAACGCAGCCGATTCCTCCACCAGGGATAATGAAATGCAGTTTTGCAGGAACAGGCAATCTGATTAAAGGAGGGGAAGAGACAGGCTCCCCACGGCTAATTTGCCGGCAGACACACAAATTATAATCTGGCAGCAGAATCCGCCAGGAAAATTGTGGGTATCAGCACGGCGTCCGGGGCTGGCCGAGGGAAGGGGCTGGCCTGCAGCCAATTCACACATTACGAGAGGCTGACCTGGGTTGGACCTCTGCTTTCTTGGCAGGAGTCTGCAGACGAGCCCAGTGGTTGTCGTTTTTGTGGAATGCTTAAATACCCACGTCCCTTAGGAGAGCAAGAGGGCCCTGGCCGGGGAGGATGGGAGGTGCAGTCCAAACCACAGCACTTAGGTTTAGAATGCTGCAGAACACCCGTCTGGCCAGGATAGATCCCAAAGCCCATGGGGCACTGCTGGTGGGAAAGGGGAATTACCTTGACAGCTCTCCTGTTCTCAGCACAGCTGGGATTTTGGCACAGGGGGACGGTCTCCTCCGTTACGGCTTGTTCATCTGGAATTGAAAAGAGAAGATGAACACCCCGTTTAATAGTCTCTGATTAGGGAGCCACAGATTTCTGTTGTTAAGAGAGTTTCACTCGTTCTGCGGCCTTTCCTGCCACAGTTGTTAAATGAATTATTGCTATTGTGAAGTTGATAATATGGCTGGCTTCTCCTAAGATTGATAAGAGAAGTGTGTGTGTGTTTATGTGCGGGAGAGAGAAAGACAGAAAGGAAAAAGGAGAGAAGGAGAGAGAAAGATAAAGAGAAAAAAGAGCAAAAGAGGGAGAGAAAGAAAGAAAGAAGAAAGAAGAAAGAAAAAAGAAAGAAAAGAAGAAAAGAAAAGAAAAGAAAAGAAAAGAAAAGAAAGAAAGAAAGAAAGAAAGAAAGAAAGAAAGAAAGAAAGAGAGAGAGAGGATGGAGACATGGGCTGCCCACGCTTCAAAATTTTTCTGGCCAGACCCCCCCTCCAGACAAAGGCCTTCTGTCTCCTTGTCTATCCTCAAGCACTTAGGAACAGCCGCGCTATTGGCCAAACGGCTGGGCAAAATTATTTCTGCCCGACAATCTATTATGAATAATAAGGGAAGTGGAAACAGGCGGTTTTTCAGCCAAGAAAAAGGCCACCACCGATTGAGGAAATCCAGTTGCAAGACTGGGATAAATGGGGGAATGGGGGTGGGGGTGGGTGGGGAGGAAGGGTCCCTAAATCGTAGCCAACAGACTCTAGCAAAAATAATAAAAATGCCTTTGCTTCTAGCAAAATTACATCTGCTGCTGCTTCTTCTCAGTATCGTGGATTATTTTGTTTTTAAAACCATTGAGTTCATCTAGTCCAACCCTGTCAGGATATAGGTCAAAGTAGGCATGAAAACAGGTTTTGCATTTCAACCATCCCACAACCTGGATCACATAATTACACCATTATGCCTTCATCAGAGGAGGAGGAGGAGGATTTGATTTTGCAAAACAGAAACGGCCTCCCAGCCGAGCTGAACGCACGGGGGTGGCCGTCCCGTCTTCCCCCTTTCAACGCAGACGCAAGCAACAAAAGGAGTTTTGTGATCCCAGCATCTGGAGCGGAGCACAAAACACACGGCTTCTACGAAATAACACAGCTGGGAGAGGCCTTGGAGGTCATCTAGTCGAACCCCCTGCTCAGGCAGGAGAGTCTATCCCAAATGAAGTCTTTTGCACAGATTGATATAGATAGAAATCAAACATAGCTAAATAAGGTAAATGGTGGATGATGATGATAGACAGACAGACAGATAGATACAGACAGGCAGATGGAGAAATAAGATAGATTAGATAGATAGACAGACAGACAGATATATAGAGAGGGTGAGATGGTTCTTTTAATTATTGGACCTATTGGTCAACTGGAAAGAGGTCTAGGGTCTCCTGCTTGAGCAGGGGGTTGGACTAGATGACCTCCAAGGTCCCTTCCCACTCTTGCTATTCTGTCCTTCTTGCTATTCTGCCCTTCTAGCCGTCTCCGCCTGACTTACCCTCCAGATCCTGGGCAATGTCGAGCGTGGAACTCCAGGAGAAGCGTCCCACCATGCTCGCCTCCAGATCCATCAAATCGGGGGGCAGCACCTCCAGTTCGTAGGCCCCCCTCTTTTTCCAGTAGAGAAACATCTCGGAGCGGCAGGGAAAGGAGGCTCCGGAGCTGTCCTCACTTTCTCTCCTCCTTTGCGATCGTCAGAAGCAGCTTTCTTGGTAACTCCTTAAGTGGGTCACCCCCCCCAAACTGAACCCCCCCCAAAAGAGCCGGTTTTGGGGGGACAAGAAGCCCATTCAGCGCCTGCAAAGCCGGTGTTTCTGGGAACCGAGTCGAGCTCGCAAAGAGAAACCCAGCAATGTTCTCCAACTCTGGCTGGACAAAAGACCCCTTTTTCTTTCTTCCTCCTACGGACCTCGGACGGATTTCACCGTCCATCCGTCATGAAAGGAATCTCAAGCCCAAGACGAGACGGACAGACGGAGGGCGGGCGGGTGGGTGGGTCAGGGAGACGGACCGGGTGGGGAAGGCAGGCCTGGCTGCCCCCCACCCCACCCCCCCATCCCAGGAGAGGGGAGGGCAAGCCATGTTGGTTTAATGGGAGCTTGCACAATAAGCCATCGAAGGCTGGCTGCGTGAGCGTGCAAAAGAGCCACAAGGAGACCGATCAAGCCAGTGTCGGACTAGACGCTTCAGAACGATGAGCAAGCCTGAGAACAGGCAGTCCTCGACTTAACGACCGCCACAGGGAGAATTCCCATGGCTACTTGAGTTGTTGGGGATTTTACCACTGGTTTTGTTGAATTCTAGTTCCACCATAGCCATGAAAGCCAGCTGGGTGGGTGACTTTGGGCCAATCTCCAGGAGAGGGCGAGTTCTAGTTTTGTCTTAGACATTAAAGGCAGCTAGGTGACTGGGCCAATCACCAGGAGACGGCGAGTTCTAATCCCACCTTAGGCACAAAAGCCAGCTGGGTGACTTTGGGCCAATCACCAGGAGACACGATAGGGGTGTCCATGAGGTTCCCCCCAAAAGGAATGAAGCTGGGGTCACATGACCAAGAGGAAGGCGGAGCATGCTGCAGCCTCCAGCCCAGGAATGCTTTTATGGGATTAATTCCTCCAGTTCTGGCTTATTTTCAACCCTAATTTTGCTGTTTCTGCTTCATTTTTGTTTTTCTTTCCCTCGGGCAGACAGTCGGCCACTGGACATAATCCCTTTTTCCGATGATGGAGAGAATAAAAAGGATTATAGATTAAACAAACACGCAGCGTGCCTCTATTGTTCTGGGCACCGCAAAGCAACCCACAACCTCGTGGCTTCCTTAACAAGCAGAATTTAGCTGCAAACCGCACTGGTGTGTGTTTGTGTGTGCGTGCACGCTTGGCAAAAAGTGTAAATCCTGCTAAAATGACAAGGCGCAATTCACACTCAGCTACCCCTTGTCCCAAGGGTGGCAAAGCGGCATTACTTCTTGGGGTTGTTTGTTTCTGTAAAAAAAAAATATTTTTTTAGGGCTTTCGTGTTTTAAGTTTGTTTTTACATAGAAAATAAGGACTCAAACAAACAAAAAAAAAATTCAATCTTGATTTCACAGCCTCCAACAGGTTCTCAAGAGGGATGTGGAGAATCAGATTCACCCACCGGGTTTATACAAAATGTTTTAATTTGAGCATCGTAACAAAAATACACTCATCACAGGAGGAGCCAAATTTCACCAAGGGAATGGCAGGGAACGCCACGCGCCGGCTTGCTGACGGGAAGCCCGCTAGGTCCCGGAGACGAATCCTTCTGCAGGAGGAATTCACAGGCGACGGTGTTCCCTCCTCTGCAAATGTTTCTTAATTTTTAATTTCCCAGCGCCAGAAACATCGTATTTGTAATCCGAGGTGACATAAGGGATCTCCCCACCGGTCCTGGCCTAGAAGCAGAGAGAGGCAGGGAGAGAATGGAGCAGATGCTGTTATGGGGCACTAGTCCTCATGAGATGCTTCGAGACACCGAGAATCCAGAAGACAGGTTTCCAAATGCTGCTTGGAGCCTTGGACACACACACATATACACCCCTTTATCTGTCAGGGAGTGGTGCTGTGTGCTGCTATGGGGCAACTGTCTCCAGGGCTGATGGTTATCTCAACGGGATGATCCCTAAGGATGGAGACTCATCAAGGAGAGAAGCAACCTGGAACTAAGGAGAAATTTCCTGTCTGCGAGATCAATTAATCAGTAGAACTGTGGGTGCTCCATCATTGGAGGTCTTCAAGAAGAGACTGGACAGTCACTTGTCTGGAATGGTAGAGGGTCTCTTGCTTGAGAAGGGAGCTGGACTAGAAGACCTCAAAGGCCCCTTCCAACCTTAGGTTTCTATGGTTCTGAGATACACAGATAAGATACATGACAGAGGGAGGGAGAGATGGGTGGATGGATGGATAGATGGATGGATGGAACAGCTTGCCTCCAGAGGCTGTGGGTGCTCCGTCATTGGAGGACTTCAAGAAGAGACTGGACAGCCATTTGTCCAAGGTGGTACACTGTCTCCTACTTGAGCAGGGAGCTGAACTATAAGACCTCCAGGGTCCTTTTCAGCCCTAGGATTCTGTGATTCTCTGATTCTGAGATAGATAGAGATAGATAGACACGACGGACGGATGGAAGGAACAGCCTGCCTCCAGAAGTTGTGGGTGCTCCATTATTGGACTTTTTCAAGAAAAGACTGGACAACCATTTGACCCAGATGATATAAGATCTCCTGCTTGAGCAGGGGGCTGGACTAGATGATCTCCAAGGTCCCTTCCAACTATTATTTCATTATTCTCCAAAGCATCTGAGGGAGGCAAGAAGCAATGAATGGAAGCTTATCGAGGAGAGATCCACCTTAGAACTAAGGAGGAATTTCCTGGTGGATTTGTTTAAACGACCCTGCGATTCACTTAATGACCAGTGATTTGCTTAACCATCCCAGGAAAAAAGGGTTGTAAAATTGGGCACAGCTGACTTAACAATTCTTTGCTTAGTGATGGAAATTCTGACCCCAGGTATCAACTGCAGTAATGAGGACTGGCAACTTGATTTTTTCGTGGAGCAAAACTGACTTCACACGAGACGTGTTTTCCTCCTCCTCCTACGGGATTGTGTGCTAAGACCACACTCCCATTCAGGCCTCCTCATAATTCATCCTCCATATTGGGAGTGGTGCCCCTTTTACAAAACAAGGAGTTCACACTTCCTTTGATCTTCTGCATGGCTGCCCACATTTGAGTTTGAGCTCAAGCCTGCTGACCGGCTAAGGAAAAGCCTCCTATTATGCATAACTAAAGCACAGCGAGGGGGATTAAAAGAGATCACCTCTTTGCTGCCTGTTGACATTTGCAAAGCATTGGCAAACCACATTTTTCTCTCTCCGCATCACCTTAAGCGGTCCTCCGTCCACTTACTTGGTTCAAAAAGATGCAATTCGGGATGGCAATGTTCCCAATCAGCAAACAGTTCACACGGCGTAAGTTCTCCGGAGCCAACGGTGTCAGGATATAGTAAAGCTTGCTGGTCATCTCCACTCCTCGGACAATTCCTATTTTAAAAGAATAAAATTTCAGCTTTCAACCTCTGGTTATTTAGCAAAGGACACAGTTAGATCCAAAATGGGTCTAAAAAGCAGAGGTGTCCAACTATGGCGATTTTGTGGACTTCAACTCCCAGAATTCCCCAGCCAGCTATGGAGATTTGGGAGTTGAAGCCCACAAGCCAAGAGTGGCTGGCTGAGGAATTCTGGGAGTTGAAGCCCACAAGTTCCCAAGATTGGACACCTCCGCTCTAAAGAAAAAACAGGATTTAAGGCAGTGCCATTGTTAACTCTGGAGGGCCGCAAAACAGTCGTCAATTGAGGATCACCTGCACGGACTACCCAGTCCCTCCTGCACGAGAAGAAGATAAGGACCAATGGATGATAGGGGCGCTTTAGCTCATCCAAATAAACCTGCAAATTAATGCAAATCAGACCCCTTACCGAAGCCCAGGCAATCGCAGATGGGGGTCTGCGTCAACACCACAGGACCCTCGGCTTTACACGGGATCTCCTCCGGCAGGTGACACAGGCCGACCCAGTTGGCATTGAGGGAACACAAAATGTGGGTTGGTGCCACGTCGACGTGGATCACCTTCAGGACAACGGCGCTGAAGGGCACCTGGGGGACCCAGAGGAGAAAGAGAAGGGGTCAGTTCGCTTTCTGTTGGGGGACAAATACATCGTCAAGCCAAGGCCTGTCACTGCGGCTAAAGGGATATCTAGATTTAGGGCAGGAAGAGGCAGCAAGGCGGAGGCAGATCTTCAACTTCAGACGTTCAGGAAGACCCCTGGGTGGCAGACCTGGAGAAGAACCGGCTGAGTTTTAGGGAGGCTGTTCCCAGACAGTGGAAATTCTACAGGGACGCTGGTAGAAGGGGATATTTGTGGAACTGTGGGGTCCTTGGTACTCTCTCAGGCTGGCGGGGTCCTTGTAGACGTTTCATGACCCAGCTAGGGAACATCATCAGTGCTAGAAGGGAGAGGGGTTTGCAAAGAGGAAGAGAAGGAGGGGACAAGGACAATGACTGTGGGGCCCTTGGTGACCTCTTGAGCTTGGCTGTTTTCTTGCAGACGTTTCATTTCCTAACTAGGTAACATCATCTGTGCTAGGAGGAGGAGGAGAAGGACTGCGAGTGTCCTCGGTGCTCTCTCAGCTTGGCGGTTTTCCTGCAGACGTTTCATTACCAAACTGGGTTACGTGATCAGTGCTGGGCTGTACAGGGATAGCCAGAGAGATCCCCCATTTCCTCTGCCTGCCAAGGCTGGCAATTCGCCCCAAGCAGGGCATTACCTGGTAAGGCACCAGGCTGGGCAAGGGGACCACCGCTTCCAGGTCGGGAGGCTGCAGCTGGGCCAGGTAGCCGGCCACAGTGAGACTTCGCAAGGTACTGCTGTGCGCTCGCCTGCAAGGACCAACAGAGAGGTACATCCGAGACAGGAGCCGCGACGTACGCCCAAAATGCAGCCCAAATTCCTGATGCTGAGTTTCTGGGAGTTGAAGTCCACGAGTCACAAAAGAGCCGACCTAAATGAATGGCCGCTAAGCCGAGGACTTGCGTGTATCGTTACAAATTTAATCCAGAAAATATCACGGAAGGAGTGTGACAAAAGAGGTGAGATCAGAACAGTCGGAGGAAAGAAAACGCGTTTAGGATCCTTTTCGGCTGTGCTCCCCATCTCTCTACGCCCTGAGCCGATACCTACCCTTTGCCAGGGACTCCGGCGCCCGGAAAGCTTGGCTGGACACACAGCAACTGATGCCCAGGCTGGGGAGCATGGGAGCCCTGCTGGTTCCGGCAGCGCTCCCAACTTCCGCCGGGGGTTTTCCTTTTGAGGGAGGGCTTCCCTCGGGTGTGCAGGCCGGCGGTCACACGGATGTAGTCGGCGGAGAGCTGAGGGAGGTCTCTGAAACCCTCGGGGCTCAGCTGGACCACGTGGGTGGGCGCCAGCAAGCGGATGAGGTCGATCAGGAGCAGCAAGCCGGCCCCTGGGGGGGGGACAGGAGAAGCAAAGGAGGGTGGAGCGGGGAGGGCGAGGACCAGAATGAGCCAGAAAAGAGGGGTCACAGGCCGCGAGGGTCTGCTTTGGGAAGCCCTCGGTGGTCTCTGAGCTTGGTGGTGTCCTTCTGGACGTTTCAGGGCCCAGGGAGGGAAGGTCATGAGTGCTAGAAGGGAGGGGGAGTTTGCAGAGAGGAGGAGGAGGAGGAGAGGGAGGAGGACTGTGGGGTCCTTGGTGCTACCTTTCACCCATCCCATGGTGTTGACCAGCAGAGGGACGTCTCTCTCGTAGCCTCCAAAGACGTATTTCACCGTGTCGAGGTAGCGCTCGGTGTCATGTTCGCAAGAGTTGTCCCCGTAGTACGCCATTTTGCGAGGGGGGCGCTGGTGGGTGAACGGCGGACCTGAAGCGGAAAGAGGGGCCGGGCCGAAATTGCAATGGTCCGAAGGCGGAAGGGTTAATTATAAACATTTGGGGCTGGTGGGGAGATGTGGCACAAAAAGTTGTGTAACAGGTGCCCTTCATCTCTCTCTCTCTCACACACATATCTGTTTACCAGCTTTCTCTCTCTCTCTCTCTCACACACACACCATCCATCACCCTCCCTTAATAACCAACTTGCTTAACAATAGAAATCCCGGATCCCATTGTGGCCTTAAGTCGAGGATTATGCCGTGGGGCGATTAGTTTTCTCCTCCCTCCACCCTCCCCTCTCGTTCTTCTCTACTGCTGCCACGTCCTAATGTCAAAAGTTCCTCCAGCTTGTTTCTCTGCTTTCTCGGAAACTGTTTTTAAGCTTTTATTTTATTTTATTTTATTTTATTTTAAAAGAATCCTGCAAGGCACCTACCCAAAAGGGGTTCCCGCACGTTAACCAGGGAGATGCAACCCGGCGGGGTGAACTCCGGCTGACCCAAATCACACTCCAGGTACTCCAGGCAGGGAAGGCTAGAATTTAAAAAGAGGGAGAGAGAGAAACAGTCCAGGAATCATTCAAGAAAAACCAAGCATACGTACGAGAGACCAAGCTTAGGAGAGCTGGGGTGGGGGGAGAAACACCCACCAGTTTAATAAAAGATTCATCAGGTATCTGTTGAAGGTGGATTTTCCGGCGCTTTTGGGGCCGTACACTAGGATAATCGGGCAACCTTCATCTTCTACTGAAAAGCAAGCAAAAGAACCTGAATGAGATTTTGGGGCGAAGATGCAAGAATTCAGCACAGGGAAGGGGATTTAAGGGAGTCCTCGGCTTACGACCGCCGTCAGGGACCAAAGTATTTGTGGCTGAGCAAGATTGTTGTTAAGTGAGTTTTGCCCCATTTTACGACCTTTCTGGCCACTGTGGTTAAGTCAATCCCTGCGGTTGTTAAGTCAGTGACTCGGTTGCTAAGTGAATCTGGCTTCCCTATTGTCGGAAGGTCACAAAAGGGGGGGGGGTCACAGGAGCCCGGGACGCTGCAACCGTCATAAATAGCAGTCAGTGGCCAAGTGTCCTGAATTTTGATCGTATGACCATGGGGATCCTGCAACGGTCGTGTGAAAAAAAGCCCCCTTTTTCAGTGCTGTTCTAACTTTGAACAGCCACTAAACGAATTGTTTGTAAGTCGAGGACTATCCGTATTATGTAAAAGGAAAAAGTAGAGGGTGTCTGTTATCACCTTATTCTACTGTACCAACAGGACTTGGAAGTCAATGGAATTCCCCCCCCCCTCTTTGCTCCTGTTTTCCTGTTATTTTCTTTGTCTATTGATCAACTAAAAAAAAATATTTGACGTGAAGAAAAAAACCTGGTCTGTTCCTCAAGGCGGGGTAAAAAAAAACCCCCTCCCCGTTGTTCCCGGGCGACTCACCCCGGCAAGCGTGGATCAGCTCCCCAATGGCCGAGCGCATGCTCTGGGATACCAGCAGGCCACGGCCGGGCTCCAGCCTGCCCAGGCCGGCAGCAGCCAGCACGGGGTCTTCCTCCGGGGTGAAAGAGAAGGCCGCCTGTTTCTGGAGAGGAAAGGAGAGGAGGGGGATGAGCCGAAAGGGGGGAGGGGGAGGCCGAAAGGAGGCTGGGGAAGGGGGGGAGGGGTCTTCTGCTCTTAGCAGTGCTCAGCTGCAGAGCGCTTGGAACACAATTTTCTTTTTTTTCTTTCTTTCTTCCTTCCCTTTTGTCCCTCTTCTTTTTTCCCTTCCTTCCTTCCTCCCTTCCCCCTTCCCTTCTTGCATGCCTTTCTCCTTTTTCTTTCTTCCCTTCCTTCCTCTTTTCTCTCTTTCTTCCCCTTTCTCTTCCTCCCTCCCTCCCCTTTTCTTCCTTTCTCTTTTCTCTTTCTTTCTCCCTTCCTTCCTTCGCCGTCGTAAGTCGAGCACTGCCTGCGTTGAGGAGACCGCAGGAACTCACTTTCGCTCTGAAAATCTGGGAGAATTCCGGGTGGCTGAGGAGGAACTTAGTCGTCGGGGTGTCCAGCTGTTCCAGCAAAAGGACGGAGCAGTGGGGCCCAAAGCCTTTCAGCAATCTGCACCTGGCCTCTGAAAAACGAAGGAGACACCCAGAGATTTTATTTATTTCATTCAATTTATTTGTTGCCCAACTCGCCACCAGGGTGTTACATTCTTAGAAACGTATCAACGGCCAGTTTGGTCTAGTCTCTAGTGGTTAGGGCACTAGCTAGGAAGCAGGAGACGGCGAGTTCTAATCCTGCCTTAGGCGTGAAAGCCATTGGAGTGATATGGAGCCAATGACCAGGAGATGGTGAGTTCCAGTTCTGCCAGAGTGGCTGGGTGACTTTGGGCCAATCCCTCTCTCTCAGCCCAGGGGGAAAGAGGTGGTGGGGAGAGTGTTGCATACGTTCTCCCCTTATTTGCAAACACCATAAGAGATAAATGAGCAAAGACACAGAAATAAACACCCCGCATCCTCTCGCTGCCCCTTACCCCGGGGCACAAAGTGTGCTCGGAGAGCCGCCTTGGCTTCCAATTTCATCTCCTTCTTCGATTTTTCCGTAGCTTTGTTGCCGGCAGCGGCTTCCACGGTGAGGGCACAGTAGGTGTGGGGGGAGAACAGATGGTAAGGGGGCTGGTCTGGCGTGATTGTGAACCCCAAAACCTGCACGGATCCATACAGGCAGGTCAGGCGACACTTTCCCGTGAATGTCAGAGTCTGGGGAGAAGAAGGCAGAACAAGATTGGAGATACGAAGCTGCCGCCGTTAACGGTCAATCCTAGACTTATGATGATCCGTTTAGCGACCAAAGTTAGAACGGCACTGAAAACAGCGGCTTTGCATTATTTTACACACTAAACGACCGTTGCATCATCCATTGTGATTGAATTTCGGTTGCTTGGCAACTGACTCATAGTTATGACGGTCACAGTGTCCCAGGGTCACGTGATCCCCTTTTGTGACCTTCTGACCAGCAAAATCAATGGGGAGGGGGCGCGGATTCACTTAATAACCATGCTGCTAATTTAACCAACTGCAGCGATTCACTGAACGACCGTGGCAAGGAAGGCCGTAAAATAGAGCAAAACTCGCTTAACGACTGTCTGAAAATGTTGGGCTCAATTGTGATCGTAAGCCGAGGACTGCCTAAATTATTTATTTAGTCCTCGGGGTCGGCAGAGGGGGAACCCAGCAGGGGAAAGGCACCTAAAGCCCCCCAGAAAGCAGAGGAGACCCCCAAATATCCACCCACAACGACCCGGGGACCTAAAGAGCAGCCTCCAGGCCCCGCCCCCAAGGGAGCCCCGCCCCCTCATTTGCATGACCCGGCCCAGGCTCACCTCCTCTGGGCGGAGCAGCAGCGCCGCGCGCTTTTCGCCCGCCGAAACGGCTTTCGGCGGGGCCGGTTCAGCAGGGAGCCCCGGCGGAGACGCGGGAGGCGGCTTTTCTCGGCGGGGCTTCCCGTCCTGGAGCCGCTTCGGGCCGGCCGATCGGCGCTTCGCCATGCAGACCTCCCCGGCGGCAGCGAAGAAACTCCACGGCGGCGCCGCTGCCGTCTTCTTGCGAAATCTCGGGGACTCTCGCGAGAGGGCGGCCCGCCACGCCTCTGGCCCGCCTCCTTTGGTGCTGGTAGAGCTGCGGCAGGGTAGACGAGTCCCTTCTTCGCTTGGATTCTATCTCCCGAGAATGTTTCGGCTAATAAAAAGAAGCCTACAAAGATATATGCAAAGGGCAAAATCAGGGTGTTTTTTTTGAGATGATGTGTTCGTGGGAAGGGGGGAAACCCCTTCGAGTTTGCAGACCTCACAAATCCTCGAGTTCCCGAGGATGCAGACAAAGTTTTTAAAAGTCTAATTCACAGAGGAAAGATTTGAATAAATATTCATTTCAGAATAACAGAGCTGAAAGGAACCTTGGAGGTCATCTAGCCCAACCTCCTGTTCAGGCAGGAGACCCCCTAGGCCTTTTCAATCCAAGGAAATGAAATCACAGAGGATTAAGGACTTTTGGAGATGTTGTGGACCTCAACTCCCAGAATTCCCCAGTCAGAAAAGCTCATGCAAAAATGTAAATGTCTTTTTTAAGAGCGTTGGACTTCCAACTCCCAGCATAAATTCTGGGGGTTGAAGTCTACCCATCTTAAAATAGGTGAAAAATAAAGTTGTTTTTTTTTAAAAACAGGGGGCAAAAAAACCCCTCTTTCTAAATTAAATCCCTCCCATGTACTGGCTGGCTGGGAAGCATGGGTTCAGAGGTTGCACCGTCTCTTTCACCCTCTTTACAAAAAAATCACAATCAACACGTGGGGCTGGGAAGGGGGCGGGGCCGAAGGACGCGGCCCGCCCTCAAATTAGCATACCGCGCGCCCCCTCCGCTTGGTGACGTCACGCACGTCTCTGCCCGTGCCAAGATGGCGCTTCCCCGCTTCCCTTGCCGGCGGGGACAGTGAGTGGGGGGCGTGTGCGAGGTGAGCAGGGGTCTTTGGGGAGGGACGGGGGTCCTTATCGGCTGATAGGGCTGGGAAGGAGGCAGAGAGAGCCCTTCTGCGGGTGCTATGACGGCCTGGGAATGATGGGTCCAGGTGGGTGGATGATGGGTTCACCCCTGCAGGCAGAGCCGCTGTTGCAAGAAGAGACGCGGGGGTGGGACTCTAGAACCCATTGCACGAAGGACCCTCTTCCCACCTTTGCAAAGAACCCCAGCCCGAGCTGGAGAGGTGGGGGTGGTACTCTAAGACCCATGCACCTCTGCTGGCCTTTGGGGTTGCAGTGCCCCTTGCACACCCGCTGCATGCTCATTGCATAAATTGCACGGGACCTCCTCTTCCCACCTTGGCCACGAGCCCCAGGCCGGGCTGGAGAGGTGGGGTGGGGGGGTCTCTAAGACCCATGTGCCTCTGCCGACTCTTGGAGAGCACTGCATGCTGGTTTCCTTCGAGGTGCAAAAACCGGCCCTACCAGGGTCCCCTGGCTGCCCGGGGGAATTCTGGGAGTGGAAGTCCAGACATATTTAAAATGGGTTGAGGTTGAATAGCCCCCACCTGCACAAAGCCCATCTGTGGGGCAGATTCCTCCTCGGCCGTCCTCTCCAACGGTCTCCCTGTCCTTCTCCTTCCAGGGCGCCATGGAGGGGGTGTTTGTCAAGCATAGCGTGCGGGTCCTTCAGGAGTTGAACCTCCAGCGGCAGAAGGGCCAGTTCTGCGATGCCACCCTGGCAGTGGGCAGCCTGGTCTTCAAAGCCCACTGGAGCGTCCTGGCCTGCTGCAGCTCCTTCTTCCAAACCCTCTACAATGGCGCCGCCGGCAAAATCATCCTTCCGGAGACCTTCCTGGAGGTTTTCACCCTCCTCCTGGACTTCTTCTACACCGGACACCTGGCCGTCACCTCAGACAACAGGGACAAGCTGCTGGAGATGGCCAAGGAGCTCTGCATCCCCGAGGCCATCCAGCTGTGCCAGGAGTTTCAACCCGGCTGCTCGGACAGCGGCGAGCAGAACGGTGACGTTCTCATCAACACAGACCCCAATGCCACCTCACCGGGGGAGTCGACCTGTGAGGCGGCGCCCCCCGGACCCCCAGCATCGGAAAGCCCCCAGACCCGGGGCGTCAAAGGAGCTCAGGGGCCACGAGACGGCCCTGCCCTCCTTCGGGGGAAGTTGAAAAGGGTCCCCAAAACAAACCTTGTAAGCCACGCAGGCGACGTAAAGGAGACCCCGGAATGTAAGGAACTTAAACGGTCCCTGAAAAGTGAAGCCGCCGAGGATGCGGGCGCCGGCGATGAGGTGGCGTGCGGAGTAACGTGTTCTCTAGGAATTGCCATTCCTGACCTAGAAAACAGGGGGAAGCAAGGAAAGTGATGGGGGGGGGGTGTCTTGAAAAACTGGGAGTGATTTGCTGTGGGTTTCTCTGGAGAATGGGGAAATTGGGGTGCTGTGAGATTCTTCCCTATTCTAGGTTTTGGGGATTTGGGGCAAGGGAGATCTGCCTTAAGTAACGCCTTGCTAGAAATGGGGACGCGGTCGAGGAATTGGGGACGGGTTCAAGTGGCCTGTCTCGCTTAGAAACTGAAATTTTGGATTGTCAATACCTACTTTTTTTTTAAATGTTTACCTTTATGTGTTTGGACTGGTCAAGGAGCCAGCCCTCATTGAGGGCAAGAGTGCTTCTGCTTTCATGGATATCTACAAGCAGCCATGTGCTTCCTTCCCAGCAGGAGACCCCAGAGGTCCTGGGTTCGAGTGATCTCCCCTCAGAAGATCACAACGGAGGGAGGGGAAAGGATGACACAGATGAGGATTACGTCCCGGATCAGAAGAGCGTCCGGGTGAGGAAGAGGTCAACGTTAACCAGAGCCTCCTGCAGCAGCTCCAAAACCAGCGGAAACAGTCACCGTCTCAAGGCTGCGGCCCTCGGAGCCCGCCGAGGCACGGCTGAACCGGTTGAATGTCCCACCTGCCATAAGTCTTTCCTGAGCAAGTATTACCTGAAGGTCCACAACAGGTAAGTTTGGCGCGCTTGTGGAGGGAGGGAAGAAGGGGGAGGAGGAGGAGGCTTCTGGGAATTTGTGGAAGGAAAGGGGGGGTGTCTCTGCTCTCCTGTCCTTGGGGTGGAATTAGCTCTGTGCTTTACGAAGCACGATCCCTGGAAGGACCATTGAAAAATCTCCTTGGCACGACCAGCGATCAACCTCACTCCCTGGAACGACCGATGATCGATCGATCTCCTAGGAATGACCAATGATCAGCCTCACTCCCTGGAAGGCCCAAAGCTAATTTGACCCAGTTTTTTGCTATTTTCCTCCATGCTCTGAAGGAAGCACACGGGGGAGAAGCCCTTTGAATGTTCCAAGTGTGGGAAGTGCTACTTCCGGAAGGAAAACCTGCTGGATCATGAAGCCAGGAACTGTGTGAGCCGTTCAGAGCAGGTATTTGGGATGGCGGGTCTTTCCTGGAGCTGGTTGGAGAGCCACAGACCACGAGACTTTGGGGCTTGATTGTAGAACTATGTTTTACCTCCTGCTCGAGCAGAGGGTTGGAGTAGAAGACCTCCAAGGCCCCAACTTTGTCGTTCTGTTGTCCACCTACTTGCTTTCCAAACGGGTCCCGAGTGAGCCTCCTGGGAGAGGGGACGGCCCTCCCTCTTTCCAGCCCCCCTGATTTCTTTCTCTCTCCCCCTCCCCCTTTCCGCCAGGTGCATACCTGCTCTGTCTGTCAAGAGGTTTTCAAGAGGCGGGTCGAACTCCGGCTGCACATGGTGACCCACACGGGCGAGATGCCTTACAAGGTCAGCCTGCCTTGCGCTCAAGCGGTGCTGGCTGAGACCGCAGGACGGGTGGCGCGCTGAGAAATTGCTCCCAAAGGCACGACAGCCCAGCTGTGGCTGGATCCATGCTTCCCTACCCTTGCCCTCACAGCCGAGAAGTACAATATAAGCTCAGTTTCAGGGTGGTTGCAAAGGTGGGTTTGCCCATCGCACTAAGCCAGGTCATCTGTATCTGGAAATTGACCTGCGTATTGTAGAAACCCCCATTAAGGGAGAATTCAGGGCCTGTTCTGTATATTTCTAGTGTTCTGCCTCTTTTTCCTGTGGTGGCAACTCCCGCCCAGGCAGGAGTTGCCAACCCAGCCCAATCGGAGGGCGCTGCAGCCAGGGGGAGGGGGAGAACACCTCCAGTCCCCTCCCTCTCCCCGGCACCTTGGCACTGAGCGGTACCCGTCTGTTTTGCAGTGCTGCTCCTGCATTCAGCAGTTCATGCAGAAGAAGGAGCTACAAAGCCATCTGATCAAGCTGCATGGCGCCCCTAAGCCCCACGCGGTGAGCCGTCAGACGCGGGGTTCCCACACGCATGCGAACACGGACAGACCAGAGGCAAACTCATTTCTCGCCCGCCGGAAAGGGCGGGCTGTGCCCCTTCCCTCATCCGGACCCGTCTCTTCTCCTCTAGTGCTCCTCCTGCTCCAAATGCTTCCTCTCGCGCACAGAGCTCAACCTGCACGAGGCCTTCAAGCACCGCGGCGAGAAGCTGTTTGTTTGCGAAGAGTGCGGCCACCGCGCGTCCAGCCGGAACGGCTTGCAGATGCACGTCAAGGCGAAGCACAGGTGCCGGGGAGGAGGAAGAGGAGGGCGGAGTGGCCCGCTGGGCTGGGATGCCACAGTTTTACCTGATGGCGCTTTCTGTCTTGCCAGGAACGAGCGGCCGCACGTGTGCGGATTCTGCCAGCACGCCTTCACCCAGAAAGCCAACCTCAACATGCACCTTCGCACCCACACCGGCGAGAAGCCCTTCCAGTGCCACCTCTGCGGGAAAACCTTCCGCACGCAAGGTACAGGACGGCGAAGGTCTGGCTGCAGCACGGGGCGAGGGGTTGTCGTCTTCCCTGCCCGAGTGAGAAGTGAGCAGGCTCATCTGGACGGGGCAAGGATACTTTCTGGCTCTGCGCAGGTATTCCTTGAATTACGGCCGCCATCACGCCCTCAATTTATTGTTTGTCCTCGTTCACAGCGAGCCTGGATAAGCACAACCGGACGCACACGGGGGAGCGCCCCTTCAGCTGCGAGTTTTGTGCCCAGCGGTTTACTGAGCGAGGGCCGTTGTTGAGACACGTGGCCAGCAGGCACCAGGAGGGACGGCCGCATTTCTGCCAGATCTGCGGGAAAACGTTCAAAGGTAACGGCCGGTTCGGGAAAATTGGTGCAGCTTTTCCCGCGCTGCGACTAACGGCGAAGAAAGCAGCTTACCCGGTGGTGCCGTTTCCTTGGGGAGCAGGAAAGGCCTGGCTGACTCCAGACACCACCACCCCTTTTGGGCTCGCTCTCTGTGGGGAATCAGAGTTGGGACCCTGCCACAGCTTAACCACTTTTGTCCCCGTAGCGGTGGAACAGCTGCGGGTCCACGTCCGTCGACACAAAGGGATGCGGAAGTTTGAATGCACGGAGTGCGGGTATAAATTTACCCGGCAGGTATTGTGGGTGTTTCGCCTTCTTTGTTGTTGGCCCCAGGTGGGGAGTTGTTGTCCAAAACCACCCCTGCCCCTGCCCAGGTCCTTGGCCAGAAGTCCCTTACCTCAAAATAATCCAGCCAAGAATCCAGATGTTGCCTCGTGCCTAAGAGATGTATGGCACGTTTGTTTAGTTAGAGCAGGGGGCTGGACTAGAAGACCTCCGAGGTCCCTTCCAGTTGTGATCATTGTGTCCTGAAGGCCCACCTCGCAGCAATGGGGTGGTTGAATCGAGGGACCTTCCTCGCCCTGGCCTTGACCATCTCCCGGTCTTTCTCCGCCAGGCTCACCTGAGACGCCACATGGAAATTCACGACCGGGTCAAGAATTACAATCCTCGCCAGAGGAAGCTACGCAACCTGGTCATCGAGGACGAGAAGGTGGTGGTGGTGGCTTTGCAGCCCAACGTCCTGGAGGTGGGCTCCGCAGAGGTGATTGTGGAGGCCCTGGCCCAGGGCGCCCCCAGCGTGGATCTCCCCACCGGACGGAGACTCTGCTCCAACGAGAGTTTGGACCCTGCCGAAGTCACGGAACAGTCTTTCCTCATAGCCATCCCGAACGACTGTGGGATGTAGCGGCATCCCCCCCATACCGAGGACCCTCCCCTTAAATAAAGATTAGCCAAACATTTGTCTGGAATGGTCTAGGGTCTCCTGCTTGAGCAAAGGGCTGGACTAGAAGACCTCCGAGGTCCCTTCCAACCGTTCTGGTTTGCTTGAGACACAGCTGCCACATTTTACGGGCCATTTCTCCCCCCCCCAGCATTGTGTGATTGAAAAAGGGGAGGGGAGGGGAGAGAACGTGGGGAAGGGGCTCTCAAGCTGGTCTCCTGGAAGACAATTAGCATTGTTAGTTTTGACTTGGTTAACTGCTGGTTTGTTACACTGTGTGAGCACAGCCCATGGGGTTAGCTTGTGGCTTAGCACACATACCCAACAGGAAAATATTCATTGTAAATGGTCCTCAGTTTACCACCACAATAGAGCTCAAATCTTCTGTTGCTAAGCAAGGCAGCTGAGTGAGTTTTGCCTCATTTTGGTCGAGCAAAACGCAGTTTCGGGGTTCTGGTTTTCAGCAAAAATGACCGGGTTTTCACTTGTCAAACTATTCATGCCTTGTTACACAACCTTGCTGTTTCTCAACTATGCAAACGCAATTCTTTACCCATTTTTGCAAGGGTTTTTTTCTCATCAGAGGGGAAGGCACAGAGCGCGGCGAACCAGGCATGGTGGCTTATTCCAGTCCTGAAAGCAGGTGGCGAAATGCAGAGATTTCGACCCATTTTTTTCTGTTCCCCAAATAGTGAATTTCACCCAGTGGGGGACTGGATGGAAATGCCTCCCCTTTGTGGTGTCTTTTTTTTTTGCCTTCCCCAAGCAGATTCCGACAGTGTCAGCCACATCTCTTTTATTTGGCACGTTTCAAGTTTTCAAGAAGGAAGCTTTACCAAACCCAGAATAGTTTTGCTTCGAAGGAGCAAGAAGTCTACAGTACTTTAGGCCAAGTGCAAGGACTACATTTAAACATTCAATAAATACAAAAATTATCCCCCTGCCAAGTGTCTGACTTGGAGCAGAGGTTGCAAACTGTCCCCTCCGTGAAACAGCCCAGCCACAAAAAAAATACAACAATTCTCGTACATTGGAAGGTATTAAAAAGCAGAACCAACAGCAGGGTCTGTAAAGGGCCGCGTAGGTCAAGGACTACCTGCATATGTATAGGGTTTTTGCAATTGCAGAGTTGCAAAGGGTAAAACGGATCCAAGCCACGACATGGGAAGAAAAACCCTGTCGCTCCGTTCTAAAGTCACACGACTGCCCTTCTAAGCCGGTGCATAGAAATTACGTCTATAAAAATATCTTTCTCCATCGTAGAGATTACAGGCCATTGGGAACAGTCTCCTTAAAAAACTGCAAAAGGTAATAGTTTATTTTTGTTCCAAGACACTAGTCCTCTTGACGAATGGTGGAGGCAGGGCACCAGTTCAGCCCAGCAGCAAAAAAACAACTTCAAAATTCCTTAATTTGGTAAATTAAAGGTGTCTTTTTCTGCCAAACTTGGTCACCCGGGAAGAATGGGGAAAAAAAGAGAAGTCGGAATAAATAATTTTTGAGTGTATCAAAAAATTCTAAAGGCACCACAATGGCTTGGTTGCCATTGCATCATGCATCACACCGTGCATGAAATTAACCAGGATTATTAACCTGGTAGAAGGGAATATGCTGGGGATCCGCATACCGTGTTCACGTTTTTCATTCTGCAAAAATCCACGCAAAATGCAATCAGTCATTGTGGCGCCACGCATTGCCAAAATCAAGGCTCCCCCCTCAATCTAAAAGGCACACCCAAAGTGGGGCTCAGCTGGGCCAACTCGCACACCCCACATGGCAGCTCAGTTTCAGCCGGTGCGCCGTGTAACCATCAATCATGGTTTCTTACCCAGGCATTAATATGAGGCTTTCTTTTTTGCCTCCAAGTGTTGTGACTCAGGGCCAGCCTGTGGGTCCGACAGCCGGGTCCGATGTATCGGAGGACTCAGATGTGGGGGAGGAGGGAAACGAACCGGCTGATGATTTGGAGGCTTTGCAGAGTCCTCAGCCGGGGACCTCTTCTCAGCTGTGTGAGCCCGAGAGTGCGGAGGATGATGACCCACAGCTGGCCCTGTTCAAGGACGCCCGACGTAGGAGGCAGACGAGCAGGGACAAACAAAGAAAGACTATGGGACTCCTCGGAAGGAGGCACAGGGAGACCACGCCCTGAGCTCTCTATAAAAGAAGTGTTTGGGGAGGGGCTGGTTGCTGAAAGCAACTTTTCCGCTTGAGAAGACAAGCTCTTGTGTTTTTGTTAACTGCGTAATTAAATCTTGGCAGAAGCCTTTTAGCCTTGGACGCTTTCCAGACTCTTCTCTTAATTAGGGGTTGCGAGAAGAGGGCTGGTTCAGAACACCAAGGCACACTGGCTCGATGTGCAAATGACAGAAATGTAGTGGGGGGAGGGGGGCATAGAGGTCATCCAGTCCAACTTCCTTGCTCAGTGCGGGGCAGGCAGCACAATCCATTCTTCCTTCTCCCCCCCCCCCCAGCAAATGCCAAGGAATGGATGGCACGGCATGTTGAAAGAAGGAAGCGCTCTGCAACCCGACTGGCGATGACAGAGAAGCAGAAACCGGGAAGGGACCTCTTGGGATCATCTATCCCAACCCCAGCTAACTAATCTCCCCATCCGGACCCTTCTCTCTGGGACCATCCACAAATTCACAAACAGGAGTGTATGCGTCGGGGGGGGGGCATCATTTTTAAGAGTCTTTTTTGACCAGTATAGAAAACTTGACCTATGAATTGTGAATTACATCCAGGATCAAGAAAGGGGAACGGACACATTCCGGCCTGGCTTTGCACCCCAGGCTGCATTTCTGGAGCTGACCTTCTCCTCGCACGGAAGGCCTTCCCTTCAAGGTTCCACTTCTTCCCTCCCACCCCATCCAGAGCTGAACCCCAATACCTCTGCCCCACTCCCCCATTAATTCTTCGGGAGCCGGCCTGCAACGCCACCCCATTCCTGGGTCCACCGCAGAGAAGACCTGCGGAACTCCTGGACACGACCAACCAACTTGGCCAGGCCAACGGGCCGCCGCCACCTCCCAACCCCAGGGGGTACCACAGGACCATCGGCCACCGACAAGCCACAACGGACCCGACAACCTCTCGGCCCCCTTAACGCAGCTCCTGCAAGTCTGGTCTGGGAGGGGTGGGGGCGAAGGGGTCTTCCAGCGCCTGCTTCTCCTCCTCCTCCTCCAGCGCCTCCGGCATGAACTGCCGGAAGATGCTGACGCTGCTGTGCCAAAAAATGGGCCCCGGCAACTGGCCGGCCACGCTCCACTTGCGGCTCTCGGGGTCGTACGTTTCCACCATGCTGGAGAGTTCAAAAGTGTTGTCGTAACCGCCGGAGACGTAAAGTTTACCTCCAAGCACAGCTAGGCTGCCTCCCACATGCACCTAAAGTGGAGAAAAAGAAAGGTACCAAAATTATTATTATTGTTATTATGGTTTGACGCAGTTAGCCAGATGTTTAGACTGGATCGGGCATTTTTAATCCAGCTGTTGAGTCCTTTTCAAGGAGCCGGGAGAGGCAGATGTGCTTGTTGCACAAGGAATTTGCTGTAGGGTTTAAGCTCCTTCAAGTCAATCCTGATGGGGATTTCGTCAATGCCAACGGTATTACGATGGCTGGCTGCCCAATCAGCCAGATGTTTAGACCAGATCTGGTATTTTTATCCACCAAGTCCTTCCCAAGCACCCAGGAGAGGCAGACGTTGCTGTCTGATGGTGTTAAAGATAATTCTGAGAAATGAAGCCCACCCCTCTTAAATTTGCAAGACCCCCTACCTACCTGGAGCATCGGAGGGATTTTGTCCCACTGGTTCTTGGCTGGATTATACACATCAACTTCAGCGGAGTCATCTCTGGAAGACAAGAAAAATAATGGATAACGATTAATGGTTATCATTATTCATAATTAATAATACTTGAGACGCATTCTGCAACAAGGTGGAGGGGCCGAGTTAGGGGTACATATGGGCTGTATAAAGGAAAAGCTCAGATTTCTTGACGGAAGGGAAACTTTTTCACAAAATGCAAGTTTTTTCCTAACATCCCTAGGAACTGGGCTGCTTATAAAACAGCACAAATGCACGTTACACGAAATCAGCCCTGCTTTGCCTGTTTTTCGTTTTAGCAAGAACCTTCGAGAAGAGTTGTCGGCCAGGAGTTGTGAGCTAAGCACAGAATGTTCCTTGGCCGATTGTGGCATGCCAAGTGTGACAGCAACAGGTGTGCGAATGGGGCGGGGGGGGGGGAAGAGAGGAAGAGTGATGGTGGGGGAAATAAAGCTATTTTGTCACCTCCACATTGCAGACACAAACCCCTTCGGGCTGCCACAAACAGCAGGCTGAAATTTTCAACCACATTACAGGCAGTCCTCAACTTATGACCACAATTGAGCCCCCCCAAATTCTGTCACTAAATGAAACATTTAAGCGAATTTTACCCCGTTTTACGGCTTTTCTTGGCAGTTTTTAAGTGAATCGTTGCAGTTCTTAATTCAGTAACTGAATCTGGATTCTCCATCGACTCTGCTTGTCAGAAAGTCACAAAAAGGGGATCGCGTGACACACACACACCCCCGCCCCCGGGGAGACTGCGACTGTCTTAACTATGAGTCAGTGGCCAAGCGGCTGAATTTTCACCACGTGATCACGGGGATGCTGTGACGGTTGGGGTGCAAAATGGTCCCAAGTCACTTTTTCCCCTGCTGTTGTCACTTTGAACGGTCACTAAAGGAAGCATCGTAAGTTGAGGACTGACTGTATAGTGTGCAAAAAACAATTCAGCCCACATCGTTTGGGGAAATTTGCTCTTTTTTTCCTGTTTGAAGAACCTTTGGGAGGAATTAGGCCAGGCAGACTCCAGAAGCAAAGGATGACCGGAGGTTTTTTGTGTTTTTTTTTTCCCGTCTGGCTTCGCAACGGCAAAGTTTTTCTTGGGATCGGTGAGGAATTTAAAGCATGCCTTAAGCTCGGCTCCAGAAAAGTCTGGAGTGAGAAAATCCACGGGGACCAGCTGCTAATTTCAGTTATGAAAAAGGCCAGGAAAAATTTCTGGCATGCATTCCTTGTTTGTCTCGAGAGCCCACAGAGGGACGGTGGTGACGGGGGGAAAAGAGGGGCCGTTTCGTTCCCTAAAAGGACGACGGTGCTCCGGGTAACGTCCCGGTTCCTTGCCAAGAGGAATGTGGGCGAAGGGAGGAAATGGATCAGAAATGGGCATAAAAAGTGCTGAAATGGGTGGATCCTCAGGAAACCAATTGCCCTGAAAGCTGCCTGGTCACATTTGGCTATTCGAGGTAGGGCCTCGACTTACAACGATTCGTTTAGTGACCGCAGTTACGACGGCACTGAGCAGAGAACCGTCCCCAGCTTTTCGAGCGGGAGTGAATGTCTGAATTGGATGCTTGCAAACCCCTCTTAGCAGCAGCCATGCTGCCCATCCACGTTGGCACACCCACAGCGCGGAAATGCCAACGAGGTTCCTGGCAATCAAGCAGCCACAAACAGGGTCTATCTGAGCGATAAGGCCGGGACGAGTTCCAGGCTTCGCTTCAAGCCACCCGAAAGGCCATTTTTGGCTCAAACCCTCAAGTGGTCCGATCAGCAGCCCTCTGGCTATGATAAGAGCCTTGAAAGCGAGTCACGCCATCCACCCAAATAGGAAAGGGAGGAAACAGGTCCTCCTCTGCCCCAGCCGATTCGCAGAGCCTCCCGGTGCAGTGCAGCACCTCCCCAAAAAAGCAGAGAGAAGTCCCGATAATCTCATTTTGTCTTTTTAATCAAGAGCTGCTTTCTTTCCACAGGGAACAGCACCAGCCCCACAGATAACCTTAAGAGCCCTCTGGAAAACTGATGCTATTTTTACAGACAGTTCTCTGGAAAAGGCAGAACTTGTTAAAAAAAAATCCTAATTTTGTCACCTTTGCTCTGCTTTTGGCAGAGATCCTTTTTGGGGGAAAAAAAAGAGAAGGAAAGGCGAGGGGGGGGGGAGCCAAAAAACCTCTTTTAAGGCCAGGAAACTCCAGCTGGATCAAAGGTGCATGGGGCTTAATTTCATCTGCTCGCCCCATTTTTCCCTGGGAGGAAAAATCCGAATTTTGCAATCGCCCTGAGAGCTGATTCATTCTTCCAATAACAAATTTAGAGCTTTAAACTTGTTCCGTTTGGGACAGAATTCTTCCTTTCCATTCAAGATTTGCCAGGAAGGGAAAGTCTGGGTCTTGCCGATCAGAGTTTGTTGGCCTTATGTTGGGCTGCGTTCACTTATGTACAGGTAGTCTTCGACTTACGACCAGGGTGGAGCCCAAAATGCCTGCTGCTAAGCGAGGCAGTCGTTAAGTGAGCTCTGCCCCATTTTGCGACCTTTTCTTGCCTCAGTTGCTAAGTGAATCACTGCAGCCATTAAGTCACATGGTTGTTAAATGAAACTGTCTTCCTCACAGGTTCTCCTGCTCGAGCAGGTGGCTGGACTAGAAGACCTCTAGTCTAAATCACTGCTTGTCACAAGGTTGCAAAAGGGGATCATGTGAGCCTGGGACACTGCAACCGTCATAAATATGAGTCGGTTGCCAAGTGTCCAAATTTTGACCGTGGGGATGCCGTAAACATTGGCCGTAAGTTTGAAAAATGGTCATAAGTCCCTTTTTTCAATGCCGTTGTAACTTTGAACAGCCGCTAAACAAACTGAGGAGTATCTGTATTTTCCAATATAAATAGAATGGACGATTTGGGATTTTTCTGGTCTCCGCTCCCGGTGCCCTAGTGGGGTCTTTCTGCAGGCTTTCCAGCTCTGCCCCCTTACCTGATGAAGTACATGAGCCCCCCCAGAGTGACCGCCTTGGGGGCGAATGACCAGGGGGGCAGGGGCCCACAGTTCACCAGGGACCAGAGATCCGACTCGGGGTCGTAGCACTGCATGACCAGGGACTCCTTGCCGGCCAGAGAGCCGCTGGCGTAGAGCTTCCCGCGGTAGGTGGTGGTGGAGCAGTCGTCCATGGGGTAGAGCATGGGCTGCAGGGCCTCCCAGGTGTCCAGCGTGTGGTCGTAGCGCTCGGTGCTGTCGGCCGCCACGACGTAGAGGAGGCCGTCCAAGACGGCCGAGCTGTGGTACTCGCGGGCCTTCAGCATGGGGGACACCTCCGTCCACTCGTTCACGCTGGAGTTGTAGCGCCAGACGCAGTCGTAGAGCCGGGAGCCGTCGGAGCCGCCTGCAGACAAGAGCGACAAAGTAGTGCGGTGAGAAGTGATAGGCTAGAAACCAGGAGAAGCGGGAGTTCCAGTCCCAGCTTACGCACGAAAGCCGGCTGGGTGACTTTGGGCCAATCACCAGGAGACGGTGAGTTCTAGTCCCACCTTAGGTATGAGTAGGCCGGCCCAACCTAGTACTAGAATGCGCTGTCTCTTGGTGATTGGCTTGAAGTCACCCAGCCTTGCTTTGCTGCCTAAGGCGATACTAGAACTCACCATCTCCTGGTGACTGGCACACGCTCCCCCAGCTGGCTTTCACGCCTGAGGCAGAACTAGAACATTTGGGCCAAAGTCGGCTTTCCTATTTATTACAGAACTAGAACTGACCGTCTCCAGGAGGCTGGTTTCCTGTTCTGGGTTCAAGTAAAGCCTCCCCTCCACTTTCCAAACCGCAGAAGTGCATCACTGCCCCCCCTCCAAGTGCAGTTGCGATGCTAAGTCAACAACAGGGCGTTCTCCCCCAAAGGGGTCGTGGGTGGAAGGAGGGGGCTCGGAGGTGGGGGGGTGCACTCACCGGTGACGTAGACATCGTTGCCCAGGGCAACCGCGCTGTACCCGCCTCCCAGGTGCTCGGGGAACTCGGCCAGGTAGCGCCAGTGGCCCGTGCGCGGGTTGAAGCCATCCACGGTCGACAGCTCGTCGCAGTCGCGATCGCATCCGCCCAGCACCACCAGCAGCTCGGCCAGTCCGGTGGAGGGGCGCGGGCGCAGCCGGGCGCAGGGCGCGCTCTCGTGCCGATCCAGCCGGCCGGCTTGGAAGAGCCGGGCCTCGGCCACCAGGCGCAGGCAAGCGGCGGATCGGGCCACCAGCGGCTCGCCCTCCACTTGCGCCAGCAGGGCGAAGCGCCGCACGAAGGGCAGGCGCACGTGGGCCAGCAGCTGGGGCAGCAGCCCCGCGCGCGATCCCGGCTCGGCGCGCACCCAGCGCAGGGCCAGCGCGAAGGCGGCCTCCTCCTTGGGCACGCGCAGCGCGTCCTCGCGCAGGTAGGAGAGCAGCCTGGCCAAGGGGACGCGCTCCA
Organism: Vipera berus; assembly: GCF_964194415.1. Classification (NCBI taxonomy): domain Eukaryota; kingdom Metazoa; phylum Chordata; class Lepidosauria; order Squamata; family Viperidae; genus Vipera; species Vipera berus. The sequence goes on from NC_138220.1 coordinate 807,657, forward strand.
GCTGCGCGCCCAGCTCCCCGTCCGGGTCGGCCGCGTGCCGGAGGACGCAGCGGCGGGCGGCCTCGGCCAGCGGGGCGCAGGCGAAGGTCTCCGCGAAGTCCTGCAGCTCCAGCGCGGCGCAGGGCTCCAGGCGGGCGGCCAGCCAGGCGCCGCAGGCGGCCTTGACGGCGGGGAACTGCAGCAGGTCGGCGGCGCGCAGGAGCCGCTCGGCCAGCTGGGGCTCCCCGCTCAAGGCGCCCAGCCGGCCGGTGTAGGCGAAGTCCAGCAGCAGCGCCAGACAGTCCGGCTCCACGCCGTGCAGCCGCACCCGCGAGGCTCGGGCTTCGCGCAAGCCGCCGGCGAACATGGCTCGGAAGTAGCCCGAAGCCGCGGCCAGCACCACGCGATGCGCGCCGAATTCCTCGCCGGTGCCGGCCAGCAGGGTCACGTCCAGCAGCGACCGCTCGGCGCGCAGCGCTGCCAGGCCGCGCAGGAGGGCCGAGGCGTGCGCCGCTTCCGCCTCCATGGCTGGAAGGGGCGGACTGATCGCGCGGGGATCGCGCGGGGCTCCTCCCGCGCCGCCCGCCCGCCTCCTGGGCGGACCTCGCAGGGGCGGGGAGGGGGCGGTGCGCCTCTTGGGGAGGGGGCCGCCCCGCAAGGATTCCCCACCCTCCCTCTCCCTTCAGGCTCGCAAGGCGGGGTGGGCATGGGGGCGCCCGGTTGGGGAAGGGGGGCTGGGTGGACCCATGTGCACAGTCCCGCTGTCCCGATGCTTTGGGGAGGGGGAGGCTGCCCTGCACGGATCCCAGGAGCCAGTTCAGCCAAAGGCGAGCGGTGCCGCCCTCCTCCCCCCAAATTCTTGCAAATCAAAGCAACCTCAGGAGCGCCTGGTTGGGGAACGAGGCTTGCCCCGTGACCTGAACCCGGTGCCAACGTGGCACTTATGCAAGGAGGCATCCTAGCTGTCAACACCCTCCTGAGACGGAGGGGGGGGAGTGTGCCAGCATGGTGCCAACTGCAAAGAAAGGTCATAGGACCACAATGACTTTGCTTGTCAAAAGGTGGCAAAGGGGGATCACATGACCAGGGAGATGCTGCCACGGTCGTAAATGTGAAAAACATCCTAAGTCCCTTTTTGCATTGCAATTTCAAACGGTCACTAAACAAATCGTTGAAAGTCGAGAGGATTGCCTTTACTGAGCTTCTTCTGCATCAATTTTTTCATTTGTTTTTCCAATTATTTTTCAAGATGGGACACCCCCCCCCTGTTTTGGAGCCTAGGGTTAAAAGCTGCAGCGAATTGGAAGTCAAGGCGGTCTGTCTGTCACTCCTGTCCCTTGAAGGGGATTTGGGGACCCCTGGCAAGGCCGGGGAGACAGGAGGGTTCAAGGGCAGAAGCAGAAGCAGTTATTTTGGGTGGTCCCTGACATTTCTGAATTTAGAGGCTGCTTCTGGGGTCTTCTTTCCCGGCCTCACCTGTTCGTGTCCGTCTGAAGTTGTTTACACACCGAACGTACGAAGTGATAAAGGCAGAGTGGAAATTTAATACAGGTCGTCCTCGGCTTACAACAATCCATTTAATGACCTTTCCAAACTACATCTGCACTGAAAAATGTAATTTATGACCGATTCGCATTTTCGACCACTGTGGCATCCCCTGTGGTCAAAATGCAGACTCTAGGCAACCCAGCTCGTACGGTTGCAGAGTCGCCCCAGGTCATGTGACCCCTTTCAGGACCTTTTGAGAAGCAAAGTCAATAGGAAAAGCCGGATTCAGCATCCTCAGCGATTCCCTTCTTATGGCAAGAAAGGTGGTAAAGGGGCAGAACTCCCTTGACAACGGTCTTGCTTAGCAACGGAAAATGGGGGGGGGAATTGTCGTAAGGCTAGGACTGCCTGTCAAATATTTCCTTGCTTAGGAATCCAAAAGGGCTACTAAGCTCAAGGAGAGTTTAGGAAAGCTTCGGAGTTGCTATTTCTGGACATTGGAAATCTTGTAAACAGCACCCCAAAGAAATGGGGAAGGACCAGGTTATTTTTCTATTTTTCTCCCTCTCCCCCCCCACCCGTCCCCCCACAAGCACAGTCCCAGGTGATGCACTGGAGCCAAACCCCTCCAACTTCAGACACACTAAAAAAAAGAAGAGAAAAAAAAAGCAGAAATCAAAGCGAAACAAAAGGTATCAATTATGCCCACTCTCCTTTTTTGGGAAGGGGAAAATTAGCCCTTTCTCAACTTATGGCCCATCATCTCTCCTTTCTTTGTTGCTGAGCACCGGGCTTCAAATGCAAATGAGCGCCATTAATTTTAAAAGGAGGCGCAAAGAAGGCGCGTTTCTAGTCCACATGGGGGAAGGAGAAACATTCGACCCCATTGCATCCCCTCGGCTTCGCGCGGCCGGGCGATACGCACGCGCCAACTGGGATCTAAGCTGCCTAACTCCGAACGAAAACTACGATTCCCGGCAAGCGCCGCGCGGCGCGCAGGCGCAGCAGTTGCGTGTAGAGGCAGAGCCTACGAAGGGGAGGGGGGCAAATCCCCCCTTAGCCTGGCAGGGCGGGGCTCCCCCTCTCCCCGCCCACCCCAAACCCCGCTGCCGGTACCGGGCGACGCCGCCGGAGGAGACCCCCGCCATGGCCTCGGACTCCTGCGCTTCCCCGCCGCCCCCCGAAGTGAGTCCCCCCCGTGGGATCCCTTCCCCGGGGCTGACACTGGGAACCCCTGGCCACGCCCACGGGGATTGGGGTGTGTGGGAGAAACCAGCCCCCCTCCTGCTGCAAAAGGACCCCCCCGTGCAGATTTGCTGGAATGCAACGGGGAGGGGGCATTTGCAGGGGGGGTCCCCTTCCGCGCTCCCCAGGGGCATTTTTTCCCCTTTCTGCGCCCCCCAACCTGCCCCTTTTTTGCAGCGTTGAAAAGAGGGTGGGGGGCGGGCCTGATCGGTGCGTGGGGGGGGGGAGATAGCAATTGCACCGTCCCTTTGAAAGGGTCCCGGCTTAGCTTGACACCCCCCCTCCTGTCTTCCCCACGGCTGGAAGCGGTGGGTGGGGGGCAGCAGAAGCCTCGGCTGGCTGGGTGGGGGGCGCCTCCCTGCTTGCAAAACGCCCCCCGCTGGCGCTGCAAAGCGCCACCCCTCCCTTCGAGAAAAGCCCCCCCCACCGCCGCCCCCTCCCCTTCCTCGCCGCCGACCATTCGCCCCCTCCTCAAAGCCCCACCCGCCTCTCTCCTTCGCAGGATTTTCCCCCGGGCTCCAAGCGCTGCCGGACGGTGGAGGATTTCAACAACTTTTGCACCTTCGTCCTGGCCTACGCGGGTTACATCCCATACCCGCACGAGGTGGGAGGGGGGGCTTTTTTCGGGGCGGGGGGGAGCCCTTGGAAGGGGGTCTTGCAAAGTCTTGCCGGGCAGCCAGGGCCGGCGGCGGGAGGGGGAAGCTGCGCTGATCGGCCAAGAGGGCTGGGTGTCCTGTCCTTTGAACAGCTGAGCGGAAGAAAGGGGGTGGGGGGGGAGGCTGGAGGAGAATTTGGGGGTTGGGTGGCGTTGGACACCCCAGCTTTGGGAGGCTTTGTCTGGGGCTGCAAAAGGACCAAGATCGGCTTTCCCTCCCTGGAAAACCAGCAGGGCCCACAAAGGTTAGGAGCCTGGGCTGCTTGGGAAAGGCAGGGGGGAAATCTGAGTGATGGTTGGAACTCTTTAAAGCTGCCACATCGTTTCTGCCGTTGCATCTTTTCTGCAACTGCACAGCCACAACAAGCAGCTGTCTCCCCCTCCCACTGGGGACTCTTGTGGCGCATGAGAAGAGATTCAGAAGTTTGGGTGGGAGGGAACGTGGGGCATTACTGGCACTCTTGAAAGCTGCCACATCTTTTGTGCCCTTGCATGAAGATTGGCCGTTTGCCAGGACCCTTATAAAGATTGAGAAAAGAAATAGGAGGGGGGGGAAAAGGTGGGCCACAGATGGACTCATTAAAACTGCCACCTCTTTTCTGCAATTGGGCAGCCACCAAGCGGTGTATGAGAAAAGGTGCAGAAATGGGACGGGGTGAGGAAACTTGGGCCGTGGCTGGCATTCTTTAAGGCTGCCGCATCTTTTCTGCAATTGCATCGTCTGCAAATGCACAGCCAAGTGTGGCTGTTCCCTTGGAAATGCTGTGGCAGTTTTAAAAGAGCTGCAAAAAGGGGGTGCTTTTCTCCCCCCCCACCTCGAATTTCCAGGCCGCCTTAATCCATAGCACTTTCTAAAGAAAAAAAATCGATGTGGCTGTTTTAAAGAGTTTTCTTTGCTTGCAGGACACGTCTAGCTGGAGCAGCGCCAGCTCCCCCAACAGTACCCGGGGGGCCATTGACAGCGATGGAGGGGAGACCCCTTTGGGACCCCTCTCCCTGCCAGGAAAAGCCCGGAAGAGCTTCAGTCAACTCAAACATGGCAAGGCCTATTCCTCGCTCTACCAGTGGACAAAGCCCAATGGATTTTTGGTGGACCGGAAAAAAATGGAGAAGTTCCGGAAGAAACGGCGGCTGGTGAGGAAAGACACAGCGCTGCCAGACGTCAAGTACCCCAAAGAAGAGGAAGAGGAGGAAAGGCTGCGGGAGAGAGAAGAGCCGTACGCCGAGACCCCGCTCAGCCCGTCCTCCGAAGGGGACGCTCAGTCCTCCACAGGCCGCTGCTCGGCCTGGGATTCGGACACCCCGTCAAATCCCTCCTACGCAGCGGCTGCGCCGGAGGAGCAGAGCCTGGTCCAAAGGGTGGGCAAGAGGACCATCATACGGCAAGGGAAGCAGGTGGTCTTCCGGGACGAGGACGGCAGCGGAGACGATGAGGACATCATGGTGGATTCAGGTAATCCTTTGTGGGAATCTCTCGAACGCGGAGCCCCACATGAAGATGGTGGGGAGCGAGAGAAAGGGGTCAGTGGGCTACAGACCGTTAGAAGATGGGGTCACCAAGGTTGTTAAATGCTGCTGTAGAAGTACGAAGCTGGTTGATGGCAGGAAGGAAGTAGAAGTGGGGCACACTGAATCCTGGCCACCTTAGAACTGGAAAAGCAATTCAGTCCCAAAGGTTTCCCACTATCCTGACCCTCCCGGACCTTCTCCTCCACTGACCCCCCCCCCCTTTTTCTGGACCTTGACAGATGACGATTCGTGGGACCTGGTCACCTGCTTCTGCATGAAACCCTTCGCCGGGCGCCCCATGATCGAGTGCAAGGAATGCCACACCTGGATCCACCTCTCCTGTGCCAAAATCCGCAAATCCAACGTTCCCGAGGTTTACATCTGCCAGAAATGCCGAGATTCCAAATTCGACATCCGACGGTCCAGCCGTTCCCGGACGGGCTCCCGCCGGCACTTCCTGGACTAAGCCAGCTGGAGAGCTGGTCGGTGCCGAACCTCGGAATTTGGGGGGGGGGGGTTGAGTCGGTAGGGCCGCGGTGGAGAGCAAGTGAGACCCCGGGCCCTCCGATCTTCTGGATCGCCTGGTTTCCCGTTGGGAGTCGAACTGATTCCCGGCTGCAAAAGTGGGGCGAAGGGGGTCTGGGAGGGGCTTCCGCTTTCCTCGTCCTGGGAGCACAAAGGGAAATAGCGGGGAACTGACCAGTACCCCATTTGGGGAGGGACTGAGGTGCAAAACATATCCACGAAAGGTATCTCTACAGGAGACGAGAAATATATATATATATATATATATAAACTCTCGTTATTCGAAGCACAGATTTGGAGATCGGGACCATTTACAGAGGTGACTCTCTTTCTCCCAGAAGTCAGTCCAAAGATTTGGGAAGCCCTCGATTCTGGAACAGCCTCCCAGGAGCCGAGTTTGGAAAGACGGGAACGGTGCAAAATATATATATATATAAACAAACCCTGTTTTGACAGCAGGAGCACTGGGAAATGGGCAGCCTTCCCGTCCAGCCGATCCCCTTTATCCGAGTGGCAAGATTTCAGCCGATTAAGATTTCAGGGCTGTAAAAAAAGGGAATTGCCCCTTCCCTTTGGGGAGGGGGGAGGACAAACATCTTTCCTGGTGTTTTGAGAAGGAGCCGAGGGTCCAAAAAGCTGGACAGCCAAATGGGACGAGGGGCTAGGGAGGGGTGGACCTCGGTTCGGCTGTCGGTGCTGTTCTTTGGACCTTTTTTTTAGAGAGAGACTGCGCGGCATCTTCTCTGGTGGGTGGGGGGGAGAAAGTAGGGAGGAAGACCCCTCCCCCCTCCCCGTAACCTTTGATCGATAAGTAAGGCATTCCTGGTCTGTTTCTGGTGTTGTGGTGTGAAAGCCTTTGGCCGTGTCCCAAAAGTCAGTCTGGAGAAGGGTGGATTCCTGGATCCTTCAAAGGACACTCTGCAAGATCCACTCAGATCCCTCTCTTAACGTGGGAGCCATCCAGCCATCCCACTGGAAAATCTCCGGCTCCCCTGCGTGGAGGAAATTTCCGCTTTCTTTTTGGGACTCTGCGCCAGGACTATTTTTCTGTTCCTTTCTTCTTTGGTTAGCCACGTTTGATGGGGCGGGGGGGGGGGGGTCCCCTATCGCCAAAACCGCTGAGGTCTTCAGCCCCCGCCCCCAAACAGCCGTGTATCGAGGGTTTTGTCTGTGTACACTCTCAGTTCAAGAGCTTTAATTTTTTAAAACCATTAAAATTATTTGTTTTATGGAATTCTGCGTCTGAGTTCGAATCTCTCTCTCGCCGATCTGCCAGCTCCTTTCTTCTCAACCCCTCAACCCAAAACGTCTTAAAAATAATGCAAAGAAATCAGGTGGTATCGTAATTTCCGGGTATAATTGCACCCTGATCAATAAACCAATGTTTTCTTTTAGGTTACAGGTGGTCTTTGACTTACGATCACAACTGAGGTGAAAATTTATGTTGCTTGAAAAAAACCCCACGAAATTCCTGTTGCCTCGTGAAAAAGCACCTTTGGGGTATCTTGTGTTTCTGCTGCTTCATTGGACACTGGAGGTTCGTCCTTGAGAAATGCTCGAAAGGGACAGTCCTGGTCTACTCTGCAGGGATGTTGTAGCAATTTGCAACACAGAGGAGGAATCAGCCCCCTTGCCAAAAAACCAAAAAAACCTTGCAATGAACGCGGTGCAAAATGCATGCTTCTCAGCTGCTAGAGACTGCATTTTGGGGGGGGGGTGTCTTTGCAAGAAAAGACTCCAGGTTTGCAAACCCAACAGGGAGCAAGACTCCCTGTTGGCCTCTGAGCATGTGCAAAATGACCCCAGGACCTTCAGCTCTTCAGCTCTCTAGCCAAAAGGAGGGGAATCCAGGGGAAAGGAAGCCGCAGCCGCCATTTTTGGTGAGGGCGATGCCCAAAGCTAAGCGAATGTCAGGTTTGCAGGCGGATAACCACCTGGTAGAGAAGCTAGCTGGTCTGCTGAGGACTGACAGGAATGAACGCGAAGGAGAAAGCACTTCCACCCAAGGTCATTCCACTAGATGACCTCTCAGGCCCCTTCCAGCTCTATGATTAAACTCAAGCACCATTTAGCAATGCTCTAAATCCACACTTCTCTTCTGGCAGTGTCATCCCCAACATCCCCCCCCCAATAGGTCACACAACCCCCTCCCCACCTCACACAGACTCCGTCCTTCACAAAAGTGGGCGGTTTTATTGTCCGATGTTACAGGAAAAACCAGAGGCAACACCCCTCCACACATACACACACGCAGGCACCTTTGGGAGCTCATTGATGGGGGGGGGAGGAAGAGGGAGGGAATCACAAAATTGCTGTCCGTCAGCAAAGATGTGGCCCTTCGGCAACGGGGGCTGGCTCTGGGTTGGTTGCAAAGAGCGAGTAACGGCGAGCGGGAATAAAACAACGGTGTGTGGTTTTGCCAAAGGGATGCTCAGGGCTGCTCCCATTATTGTTATTAGTATTAGTATCTCAACCCCAGAAGGAAAAATTAAACGAGCAGCGCAGGGAAAGTGTGTGAACCAAAACAAAACTTTTCTGCCCGACGGACATTGGCCTAAGATGTGGGGGAAATACCTGGTTTCAGAGTTGACCACAGCCTTCCCGGCATGGAGGAGGAAGGAAGGAGCCGACAGATTCCCAGCGTTGGAACATCTGGGAAGAGGCTGCAATTTGGAAACTTGGGTGGGGGGGGTCTTTCCCCAAAGAGCCGATCCGCGAAGGAAGGAGACGTCAGCATCCGGTTTAGCCAACCCTGCAGTGTCGGGAGACGGGAGCCTTAAGTAGCCTGGAGCCTTGCCGGCTGACGGTGGCTGATCCGAAGGGCCGAATCAACTTCCTTCGGCCTCTGCCGAGAAGATCCTGGCTTGATCAAGAAAGAAGGCTGGCAGGATCCCTTCGGGGCAGCGATGCCTGGAGTGGACGCACCGCCCGCCTCTGGTATCTAACCTGGTGGCTGGCTAATTATTTCCCCCTTCTTTGTGAGGGAGAGAGACGAGAGCAGCAAGGTTTACAACGCTGAAGTTGTTGTCGAGAGTCGAAAGCATGCGGAGGTTAAAGAAACACAGGCAGGCTCTGGATGCCGGAAGTGTCGGGCGACTGAGTGGTTAAAACTGACTTTGCGTCTTTGACAAGGGTGGTTTTTTGGGGGAGGTGGGGAGGTTGGTCCTGGACTCTCCTGTCCCACAGTGTGCCTGCGAGGTGGACGAGGGGAGAGCACACCCTGGGCACCTGTAAAATGGGTGGCTGTGGTTCCTTCTCTCTGCCAAGGTCACGGGTGCGAAAGCCACCTATTTTTTTTCCCTAGAGGAGTTGCTTCTCCAAAGCCGTTTCCAATCCAGAAGGGAACCGGGGGGGCGGGGGGAGCCCTGTTTCTGCCAAGCCGGGGGCAGAAATTAGTGCCCCCACCCCCCGGCCGCTCTCTGCTGCTGCATTAGCTGTCCATATCGATCCGGTGGGCTGTTGGTGGAACAAGCAAGGAGGAAGAGAAAAATATAAGAGAAATTAAAATATAGCGGGCAGTTGGTAAAGGAGCACATTGGGATGTCTGATCAACCTTTGGCCTCGGCCCACCCAAAACAGGGAGGCAGGGCTTGTTAGGGATCCCCTCCCTAAGAGAGATCCATTTGGGGCCTTCTCTGTGTTGGCTCCCTCCCTGGGGAACATCATCCCTGCAGAGACAAAATTGGCCCCTACTTTAGTACTCTTTCGCCAGGCTCTGAAAATGAAGTCAAGTAGCCGGCTTTCATGCCTAAGGCAGAACTAGAACTCGTATCCTCCTACTTTCTAGCCTGATGGCTTTAACCACTAGGCCGAGCTGGCTTTTGACTCTGTAACCCACCCAGAGTCACCATGAGTTTGGCTGCCGTATAAATTTTCTTAGTAATCAATTAATAAATGATAAATACAATGTTCATGAACACTACATAACCCCCCACCCGCTTGGACCCCAGGTTTTGCCTTTTGTTGTTAATTAATCTGAACACAGGCAGTAACCACCAAAATGGATGGTCTTAATATGTTTTTATGTGGTAAGCCATCCAGAGTCGTTCGACACCCAGGTGGGTAGCAAATAAATTCCATAATAATAAGTCATGAAAATAGGAAGAAAGTTACTGGGCTGTCATTTTGCTCCTAAAAGCTTTGGCGTCAGGAAGGCCCCAAAAAAGATCCTGCTTAAAAGAATGGCCAGCACAGGATAACAAACCCAAGGGAAGAAGGAAGCCTCAAAGGAGGCAATTTAGCAGGAGAAAAAGCTGTGTTTTTTTTTACATAGCTTTACATTCATATGCTGATGGGGTCTGCAGAGGTCACCTCTGACCAAGATATGCAACTGAAGGAAGCTTCAGGAAAAGCCAAGCCATGCAAGATTGGGAAACCAAAATTGGGGGGAAATAGATATGGTGCCGTGGGAAAATGTGATGCCAAATAAAGAGGCGCTTTGCGGAGGGAGATCAGCGGCCTATAAGGAAATATATTAACAACGGAATTTTACGTTGGGGTAGCAAGTTCACGGGGAAGCTACCGCCCAGTTAATGTGGTTTTGGAAGAAAAGATTTTTCAGAATCGGAGTGGAGGTGGAAGGGACCCCGGAGGTCTTCTAGTCCAGCCCCCCCCCATGCTCACAGAAGATTTAAAGGACCGGCACTCACATTGCTTTGGTATCCGAAGGGCCTCGTTGTCCACCGACATCACTTGGTGGAGAACGCCGCGAAACTGGTAGAGGACTTTCAAGTTCTTCTCTTCACCAACGCACGGGTCGTAGAATCCGGGCAGGCCGGCCTGTGGGAGTTGAAAAGGAGGGTTGCTTGGACCGCTGTGGGAGAAGAGAGCTCCTGAGCTCGTGCAAAGCGGCAACCCTGAGCAGAAAAGAGCCAGGAAAACAGGTCTGCCGCCTCTGCCTCTCTCCAACCTAGCACCCTCCTTACCTTGGAGGCTTCGGTGAGGATGAGTTTCGAATCCTTCACCAGGCACTGTAAGGGCACCGTCACGTCAATCACCCTGGCCTTCTCGTCCCGCCTGCTCTGGTCGTTGACGAACTTCCCGTACCAGGCATTGACGATAATCAGGCCTTTGAGGGGGCGAGAAAGCGACGGGGTTAGGTTCGGGGAGGTTTGACTCGAGGCGGGGGCCTACCTTGTCAAAGTGGGGGTGGGGGAAAGGCCGGCAAAAGAGACAAGCCAGCTTTACGCACCCATCCTGGCTTCCTCGGCCTCAATGATTCTCCGGACGGACTCCTGCATCAACCGCACCTGCGCAGCGGAAGAGGAGAGAGGATGAAGCCGGCAAACCTGAAGCTGCTCCGCCAGAAGGTTACGAACTTCAGAATTTTTGATGGACTGCTGTTATCAAGCCCTGATCTGTTTGTGGCTTGTTTGTCTGGCAGGCTGCTGAGGGCCTCCGGAAGTCAGTTGCAGAGAGCCAGGCCGGCTTCTCGGAGACCCGTGTTTCTCAGCCTTTGGCGACTTTTAAGACCCGAGGACTTCGGTTCCCAGAATCCCCCAGCCAGCCGTGCTCATTCTGGCTGGGGAATCCTGGGAGTCGAAGTCCTCGGGTCTGAAAGCTGCCAAGACGGAGAAATATTCCTGGCTGGAGTTCAAAGGAAGATAAGACACTTACGGCAGCTTCGGCCTCCTGCTTCTTCTGCAAGGTATCGCTGGAGCAGCTCTCTCGTTGCTTCTCCAAGTCTCTAGTGCGAGAAAAAGGGGATTTTGTGGGGTCCGGATCGGTTCTCCCTCCCTGCACTCTGGAGGGGAGCCCCAAAAGGAGTATGGGGATCCCTGGCAATGCCATTCCCAAGTGCTGGCACTCACAATCTCTCAGGCAAGCTGTCCCATCCATCCATCCATCCACCCACCCACCCACCCATCCTTCTCCCTCCCTGTCATGTAGTCTGTCTGTCTATCATCTACCTACCCATCACCTCTGTCTCTTTCCATCCATCCATCCACAAGCCATTCCTGGTCTGTCCAGAAAACTACAAAGCCCTCCACTCTGGTGGTCAGCTCCCATCCCAGCTAGGTGAGAGACCCCCTCCAGACCTGCCCACAGCTCTGGGGCACTCACTTCTCCTTCTGCGCCCGCAGATAAGGTTGGATGATCAGCCGGTCCATGGCGAAGTAGAAGACCAGCGGTCCAGCCGTGGCATAGAAAATGGCGCTGGGCAGGAGCTGATCCGTCAAGTGAATGGGGAAGAAATACGTCTGGCTGGCTCTGTTTAGCCTAGAAGGCAGGGGAAAGGAGGAGGAAGAGGTACGCTAGCATCTGCGAATTATAAGCCCTTTAGCTGCTGTATATATTCATTTTATTTTTGGACAGTCCACAAGTCTTAAAAGTTGCCAAGTCTGAAGAGCCTTGCTTGAGACCTAGAAGATGCCCATCGATGCCAAGCAACACAGGGGAGTCCTCTGCGCCCCCCCCCAAATCCTGCCAGTTCTGACAAAAACGAGCAAAAAGGCAGGGACCGAGGGTGGTGCACCTGGGCAGCTCACTCACTTGATCTTCAAAGAGACGCCCTGGGGCACCCCCACGCTGACGGTGGCCCCGAGGATGCTGTGTTTGGAGATCTTCCGCTCCGCTCCGTACTCCACCATGGTGCCGAAAAAGCCAGCCCTGCCAGGGGGGGGGGGGGGAAATGGACACCGTAAACTAAGGAAGGTGGAACTGTGGAGTTGGAAGGGACCTCGGAGGTCATCTAGTCCAACCCCCTGCTCAAGCAGGAGACCCTTTACCATTCTGGACAAACGGCTGTCCGGTCTCTTCTACCTGTACATCCTGCTGGCTTGCCTTGATTTGGGGCACCCCTGGAAGATTTTTATATACTCTTCCACCCTAATCCAGCCACACACCTCAGAAGGATTAAATAATAATAATAAATAATAAAGATAATGATTAAAGACCAGCCTTTGGAACTGGGGGATTCTGGGAACTGAAGTCCACACATTTTTATATATTGCTGAGGGAAGACAGGACTGGGTCACCAGTAGCCCCGATCTTCCTCCGGAGATCAACCGCTCTAACAGCTTCCCCACCCCAATTTTACGAACCCCCCCCAAAAAAAATCAGCTTTATCCTCCAGGGCCCATTCCCACATACTTCAGGGATCCTTTGACCCGCGTCTGATCTTCGTCCTGAAACTTGTGCTGGTAGCTGACCATGACGAAGGAGTGAGGGATGCCCAGCTGAAACATCGCCAAAAATAAATAATAATAAATCAAATCAAATCAAACAAAGTCAAGGGAAAAGCCCGATTCGCTCAGCGGCCAGATGATTTGCTTAACGACCGTGAGAGAAAAAAGGTGGGGAAATGGAGCACGATTCACTCAGCAAAGGCTTTGCTTAGGAGTGGGAATTCCACTCCCAATTAGGTCGTAAGCCGAGGACTCCCTCGGCTGTCTTAAAGGAAGAACTTTCTCACCTGGAAGGCCAAGGTGAAGTGGCTGCTTTTGGTGTCCCGGACCAGGCTGGAGTTCATGGCTGACTGGAGGCCCCAGCGCCACTGCAGGTACCCCATGGTGTTCTTGTCGAGATTTCGGGCCAGGACCGTCGTAAGTCCAGGACGGATCCCTCGCGAGGAGAACTGGAGGGCGCAGTTGGTGGTGACGAAGCTGCCGGGGAGGTCAAGAGGGAAAGAAATTGAGCGGAAGCGAGAATCGCCCTCAAAGGGGAACAGAACTGCAGGGGGTCCTCGACCACAAGGCAGCCCGACGTTTCGGTCAGTAAGAGAGACAGCTGTGAAGTGAGCGTTGCCCCGTTTCACGGCTTTTCTTGGCGTCGCAGTTGCACGGAAAACCTTGCCCAGGTGTAGTTTATGAAAAGAAAAGCATTTGGGAATCAAAAGCGGCAAAGCAGGTCCCGGACATAGCCGGCAGTGTGGCGGTTCCTTGGCAAAGCCTTACCATCGCTGCGTGAGATTCCGGAACATCTTCAGGCCAAAGACGGGGCCCTGCAGGTCTCCGGCTCCGAATTCTAGCTGCGCCAACAGAAGCAAAGAAGCGCTTACAGAAAGCCCTCGGCTTACGACTGTTTACCGTCTGAAGTTAGGGTGGACCTATCTACTTATGACCCAGATTTGAAGTCGCAGCAGTTGGAGTCTCCCCATCAGAGTCACAGGACCAAAACTTGGAGTGCTCGGCAACCCACGTCCTCTTCACAAAACCCCACCCCCTCCTCGCACTGATGATGTTACCTAGTTGGGTCGTGAGACGTCTGCAAGGAAACCACCCAGCTCACAGAGCCCTCAGTTCTCCTCCTCCCCCTTCCTTCTTCTCTCCCCTTCCTCCTCCTCCTCCTCCTCCTCCTCAAACACCCATCCCTTCCTAGCACTGATGATCTTACTTACTTGTCTCACGAAACGTCTGCAAGAAAAAAAGCCCGGGTCAGGGGACACCCGGGATCCTACAGCCCAGCCCTGACCTACAAATATTTTATTCTACCGAGATCTTTGCCTTTGAAGCTAGTCAAAACCTGCCTCCACCCCACCCGCCCCATTTACCTCTCCCCAGCCTTTGGCGGAGGTCACCCGCCGGAGACCCAGGCTGACGGAGCCACCGCCGTTGCCGTTCTGCGTGGAGAGGTTTCCTGAGAGGATGGCGGTGTCCGTGGTCGTGAGCGGGGCCTGCAGGACAAACAGATCGCGTGAGTGAGCCAGGTTAGGTTATGAAGGGTTTGGGGGCACCCTCTAGGGGCCGAAATGGGGAAAGACAACGCTCCTTACCTCGATAGACTGGGATATGTGCATTCGGTTGATTTCAAGGTGGGGGAAAGGGCTGCCTGGCACGTCTTCGTACTCCTCGTCGTAGCGGTCAAACAGGTCGGTAGCATCGACTCCGACGCTAATGGTACCCTGCGGAATGGAACAGATCCTTGAAGATTCGCAGTGATGTGATCCACTTAATGACTGTGGTGAAAATGTCTGTGAAATTGGATCCAGTCACAGGAGGACTTTGGTGGAAAGTGTAGCTGAAAGCGTGTGTGTGGGGGGAGTTAACAGGCTCTCTACTTCCTACACATCCCACCGTAGCGACTCGTTTAATGACTGTGTCGCTGAGTCATCGCCCGAAATGCCAGTCCCCAATTGCAATCGTGAGTCGAGGACTAGCTGCACAGGCGGAATGTGGAAGTTCCTCGTTTTAGCCTCCTTACCGAGTTTTCATTCCCAGCCTGACGGCTTGGATGTTTAAACTCACCTTCCCTTTAAATAAATATATTTATCTCAACAGGAGGACAAACGCAAACCCGGAGGCTTTTGACAACTTTGCAAAGTCTTACTTTGGGGTTCGTCCGCTGCTGTAGCCGCCTCTCCTCCCTCTCGCGCTGCAGCCGTTCAAATTCCTCCCGGATTTCGGCGGGGGTCCTCCTCCTTTCGACCACCTAAAGGGGCAGGAATTCACCTGGGCAGGTCACCAGCTTGGAACGAACAAAACTCTGCTTGTAAGAAGAGGACTGCCGTGTAAGCCAGGTGGGCTTTCCAGGTTACTGGGAAGAACATCCTTCAGCGGAGATTTGGGGGAAGAAATCCCACCCACCCACGCACGTTCCCGGCTCAAGCTCTCAAACCCTCGGCACGAGAGGGGATTGGCCACGGGGCCAAGAGAGGTGAAATTGGATGCGGGAGACCTGGAGCAGAGAGTCAGGAGGAACGGAGCTTTGCTGTAAATGACTTCATCTCCCTCCCCCTTTAAGGGCAGGCGGACAGTGGGAAAAAATTGCTGTTTTTCCGGCTGCGAAAAAAAGCCAGTGACTTTAGACAGTCCGGGCACATCTGCCAGGACTGACCCCAAGGTTAAAAACACCTGGCCCCGGGTCAACCTCATTGTGGAGGCTTTTCTTGGGAAAATTGGTGGGTCAGGGGTTAGAGAGATTGGTTTCGCAGAGGGGCCGAGGAAGGTCAGCCTCGTTTCTCCTTGGAAGAAAAAAAAAAGGCTGGGCTCAAAAAAAAGAGCCCCCCCTACGTCTAAGCCGTCCTTCCTTCCCAACTGCTGCCTCTAGTAAGGCTTCTGCTACTCGAAGGAAGACGTGCTGCACAGGACAGGCAGTCCTCGCCTTGCGACGGCGACTGGGCCCAAAATTGCCCTTGCTAACCGGGGTGGTTGCGAAAAGCGAATTTGGAGCCACGTTTGTTACGCAAACCGCTGCAGTTGTTAAGTTAGCAATCGGGTTGTGAAGTGGATCCGGCTTGCCCACGTTGGAAGAGTCGCAAAAAGGGTTCCGCACGACCCTCCCCCCGGCGACACGGCAACCGTCGTAAATACAAATCGATAAGCAAGACAGCCTTTAAGTGGGGTTTGCCCCATTTTTAGGAAGAGAGGTTCACATTTATGACGGTTTACATCATCCCCTTTTGTGACCAAAGTCAAGGGGGAAGCCAGATTCACTTAACAACTGGGTGACTAACTTAACAACCGTGGCCAGGAAGGTTGTAAAATGGGGCAAAACTCCCTTAACAAATGTCTCACTTAGCGACAGAAATCTGAGGCTCAATCTTGGTCGTAATTCCAGGAGTAATGTCTATTTTTTCAGTGACTCTTCCCAAGGCAGTTATTATTATTATTATTTTCCTTCCTTTCCATCTCATCTCTAAACTCACAAAACGGCAGGATTTCAATTTTCCATTTTCTTAAAAAGAACATAAATTGATAAGAGAGAGACAGCCCCAAGATGTGGATTGGGTTGTTTTTTTTTAAATGTCACGGCTGTTTCCTCCAGCTCTTAACAAACACCTCCACGTTCTCCGAATTTCCCTGCTCTTTAAATCATCCGCTGTCTCTCTCCATCGCCAGTTTAATGAACATTTCCTACAGCGATGCCGTGTGTGTGTGTGTGTGTGTGTGTGTGTGTGTGTGTTAAAAAAAGAAAAAGAAAACCAGCCTTCTTCTGTTTATTTTCCATAAATTCTCAGCCATGATTAGGCCTCTGGGGGCAACCAGCGTCAAATTATAGAATTCTTGCTAGTTTTGTTTTGTTTTTTCCCCATTGGGTTTTAGGAGGCCGGGAGTTTGGGCTCGGTCTGAGACGGGGGCCAAAACTAATTATTCAAACTTCTGACGTTCCAGCCATCAAATCTGTAACTGTCGGTCAAGGCTGGAATAAAGTCTGAGCAAAGAGGGCCCGAAGGGGCACTGAGTGACCTTCAAAACTGCAGCAGTGTTCAAAGCTCTCTTTCTTTTTAAGCACATACCTGAGGGTTAAGGTTTTCCTACCATCACGTTACAGAACGACAGGGCTGGAAGGGACCTTGGAGGTCATCTAGTCCAACCCCCTGTTCGAGCAGGAGACCCTATGTAATCTGGGACAAAAGGCTGCCCGGTCTCTTTTTGAAAAGCTCCAGTGATGGAGCAGCCAGAACGTCTGGAGGGAAGCCGTCCTGCTGATTGTAATAGAATCCTAGGGCTGGAAGGGACACCTTGGAGGTCCTCTAGTCCAACCCCCCACTGAAGCAGGAGACTTCAAGCGTCCAGACGGTTGCAGGAATTGGGTATGGCCAGTCTAGAGAAAAGAAGGACTCGGGGTGACACGATAGCATCTTCCAATATTTGAGGGGCTGCCCCAAAGAAGAGGGAGTCGGGCAATTCTCCAAAGCTCCTGAAGGCTGGACAAGAAGCAACAGATGGAAAATAACCAAGGAGAGAAGCGACCTGGAATTAAGGAGGAGAAACTTCCTAACAGTGAGGACAATCAACCAGTGGAACTGCTTGCCACCAGAAGTTGTGAGTTCTCCATCACTGGAGGTTTTTAAGAAGAGACCGGACAGCCACCTATCTGAAATGCTATACAGTCTCCTGCTTGAGCAGGGGGCTGGGCTAGAAGACCTCCAAGGTCCCTTCCAACGCTGCTTATTCTGTTAGCCTTGGGCTTTTCTCCTTCCCCGCCCCAAACAGACACACACACACACACACACACACACACACACACCCCAGGCCAAGATGGAGGCCAGCAGCTCTCCCTTCTTCTTACCTCCCATCCTTCCATTTCAAGGCCCCGTTTTCCATAAATGTCGTAGATGGCCCGGGTCTGGGGGTCGCTGAGCACTGGAAATTAAAATTGAGACGTTATTATCCAAAGCTGAAGGCTGAGTTCACAGCCAAGCCTCCATACCCAACCCACACAAACACGTTTGCTGGCGCCTTCTCGCTATTATTTTTAGAAGAAGACAAAACAATAAAAAACAGGCCACCCAATTCAGACACGGTGAAATGACGTCTGGTAGGGCAGAAAGAGCTGACCTGTCACGCCAGAGGGATATTTTTAAGTCTAATCCTAATTCCAGCATTCTTCTAAAACTGGATTTCAAACTGGGGCCCGGGGGCGGGGGCGGGGGGGGGGGAGAAGAGAAGGGAGGCTGGAAGATTTCTCATACAGAGACATTGCTCCTTCCTTGCTTAATATCCATGCTCCCCTGTATCCCAACCTTCTAATTAAGGATGCTGTAATTCAGCGTTTCTCAACAATTCCTCAGCCAACCACCCTCTTTTTCTTTCTCACCCATCCCCATCGACAGAGAGGACAGATTGCAGAGGAAGAGGTTATAAGAGAGTAAGCAGGCGACAACGGGGATACACATTGGAAGAACTAGAGGGAGGGAGGGAGGAAGGAAGGAAGGAAGGAAAAGAGGGAGGGAGGAAGGAAGGAAAAGAGGGAGGGAGGGAGGAAGGGGGATGGAAGGAAGGAGAGAGAGAGAGGGGAGGAAGGAAAATGATGGAGGGAGGGAGGGAGGAAGAGAGACGATGTCTGAAGAATTCTGGGAGTTGAAGTCCACCCGCCTTAAATTTGCCAAGGTTGAGAAACCCTGCTGTTAATGATTCCACTCACGTCCAAAGTAATCGGAGGACAGAAATGCTGATCCTTCCAAAAAACTCCACAGCCAAATATCTCTGGCTAATCTCTGGGAGTTAATAAGAAATCATTTATTCACTATTCCCCTCTGGACCCAAGCAATGGACAGCCAAAACTGCTGGCGTTGCAGTTTTGCTGGGAAAAAAGAAGAAGGAAGAAGAGGAAGAAAAAAAAAAAGAGCCAAATCTGGCCAGCTCCTAATTTACTGAAGCTTCGGTTACTTCTCTCTCCCTGTCCGCTCACCCCAAATCTCCAAAAATTGCTGCAAGCTATCAATAATTCAGAAGCGGACAAGATTCATTCAACCAAACCGGGATCAGGGAAGGCTA
>NC_138220.1:826417-841417 GCF_964194415.1 Vipera berus
CTTGTGTATGTTGTATATATATTTATATGTACGTGCGTACATACATACGTACGTATACGTGCGTATGTATGAAGGTATGTATGCTGATCTATATCAATCTTTGATCTATCATCTGTCATCTATCGGTCTCAATTGTCTATCGGTCCATCTGCCCGTCCATCATTTCTGCCTGTCTATATCATCTATCATTTCTGTCTTACCTGTCTACCGGTATCTGTGTACCTACCTATCTACCTATCAGCTATCTACCTACCTATCCTGTCTGCATCTTGTCATCTCTCTTTCTCTGTATCTTCCATCCATCCAGACATGTATATATACACGTATACATAAAACACACACACACACACACACACACACACACACACGTATAAAACTACCTACACAGGATTTGGGGGTCATTACTGGCCTACATTCAGAGCTTTCAATATAATGCCTCCCTGTTCATAGAGTGTAAACTAGAAGAGAAGAGGGACTGACCCTTTCTGTTTTATGGCTGCCTCTGCTTCTGGCTGTAAATAGTTGAGAGAGGACCAATATACGGTCACGGTTGATGGCGCTTCCATTCCCATCTACCTCGGGAGCCGGGATGTTGGTTCTCCCACACATATGCCAACTATCCTTGCCGGTCTGGCCTAAATGCTGGTGAACCGTATGTAGCCTGCAGTTACGCACCTCACTTGTTGGCAAGCTATGGCTGCTCTTTGCCTCAGCTTATGTGGAGGGTTGAACCTATTTCCTGAAGGTATCCGTGCACCCTGTAAGTGTGGAGTCAGCTGTTCAGGTGTTTCAAGGGGTGGGGGGGGGAGAAAGGGTGACAGCTGTCATTGTAAGGTGTAGCTTTTTAACAAATGGGCATTGATGATCCTGGATTGAGTTCCTGCCATCTGCAAATCTGTTAGAATCCCTTTCGCTACTAGAGGTTTCGGAAAGCCTTTGCAGGTTTCAAGGAGAGGCAAAAGACTGGATTCCCCCCCCCCCCCCGCTAGAGCGAGGACATAAAGATGAGTTGAAGGACTAGCTTGGTATAAGGCGATTTCACACATGATGCTATGCCGTCAGAGAAACTTAACAAAGGTGGTTAGCAAATCCTGCCTCTTTTTCATATTGTCCATACTTGATTCTATTTCAAAGAGCCTGGAAGATGAAATATGCTTCATTTCTGAGATTAAAAATTGTGAAAAAATTCATCTTCATGTGCCTTTCAACTGAGGTTGCCCCATTGAGCAATATTTCCATCTCCTCCCCCTTCCAAAGTTAAATCTGTGTCCTTATTGATGGGGTGTGTGTGGAAATCATAGATATCCGTTGTTGTAGATGGGCTTAATCAAGGCTTGTATTTGTCCTTGTATACCTCCTTTCGTCTCACCTACAGGCAACGCTGTGTATTTATAATATCTTCATGAACGTGTTTGCCTGAGTTGCCACCGCTGTCCTACAAAACATTTACACCGTGCGTTGATCACAGAGGCTCCGCTCTTTTCAGTCCAGGAGATGTTTTGACCCAAGTCATTTCTAGAGCAGTTCAGAGGCTGGTAGCTAGAACTGGAAATAATGAAAATAATACAGGAGGGACATTGCAGTCGTCCCGCAATCTCCTGGCCTCTATTTGTGCTGGATATGATGGGGCGAGAAGGTCAAGATATCCGATGGGGCACCAAATTGAAGAAAGCCGGCCGGTGAAAGTCATAAGCGGCTGTGGATTTGAAGTCTGTTTGTTTTGGATATTGAAACAACAAAAACTTCCTTTTTTTTAAACTGAGAAGTGGTGTCATTTCACTGAAGAGAATAGCAGCGGGCCTTTATCAAATGTAGTTGTCACGTATGCTTTAATTCACATCTCTCTCCAGTTTGGTCCTGCATCCATTATTTGATTTGAGATGAATTTTGATAGGAATGGAAAGCTTCCTATTAAAACAATGTATAACAGAGCCATACGTTTTAGAACAATGTTACATAAATCAAGGTATTTTTGTGGCATTCTTCTAAACGTACAAAGCTTTGATGTAAGCTAAGGCTGATGAGAGTTCCCTTGATCTTTGAATGAATATAGACCGACAACTGACGACGTTTGTGAGTGAAACAGGTCAATCCTGAACATTCCTGGTGAAGATTGCCCCCAAAGAATATAGTTTTTGAAATTCAGAAGCAACAGCTTTTAATTCATATCCACAAGGGGGTGGTGATGTACTGTTGGTGATATCTGTAATGGAAATATTAGGAGATTCCTTTAAAAAAATACAGATTGAGGTAGCATATTTGACTGCTCACTTAATGGCTTTTTAAAATAAGTTGGTAAAGCAAACCTTTTAAGGGGTTAAATGTTCGAGGTTTATTAAGCTGTAGAACACTTGGCAGTTCAGTGTTCTTCTTCTGTCTGATGACGTACATCTGCTGAGTCGTCAGTAGTAACCAAAGTTGCTTTTTTGCATACCAACTTCAAAAGTAATAAAATACAAGATGACTTTAGTGGCGAGATGCCTCCACACTTCAACCCTAGGGATGTAATAACAGGGATGTAATAATAGAGCCATTGTAACAATTTGGCGTTGCTTATTGCTGAGATTAAACATCAGGGCCCACGTGTAAAAAAAAAATATAATACTCGCCATATGTTGTGATTTTCTTTCAGTTGCAGTTTTTCGGGCATTTTCATAACTTTGTGGCGACCATTGTCTTCTTATTTCTGATCTTCAATAGGGATGAAAAAAGAAATGATTCTACTTTTAATACCTGCCCTCAACTTTTGCAATAAATAGAATAATAACACTGAGTGCAAATTCTACATAGTTGATGGTGACTTGCACAATAAACTCCTATACTGTTTATTCACTAATGTACAAATGAGGATGAGGAGATTATTTATTTAGCGCATGGATTAGGACAGGGGTCCTCAAACTTGGCCAGTTTAAGACTTGTGGACTTCAACTTCCAGAATTCCCCAGCCAACATGGAGTCAAAAATGGAGTCAACCTTGCTGATTTCCTGGGCTACATCTGTGTAATTTTCTTTGTGGCAGTCCAGGTAGTTGTCATCAGAAGGTTGCAAAAGGGGATCACATCACCCCAGGAGACTGCAACGGTCATAAGTATGAACCATTTGCCAAGCGTCAGAATCTTGATCACATGATCTTGGGGATGGATGCTGCAAAGGTCGTAAGTCTGAAAACTGGTCCTAAGTCACTTTTTTCAGTGCCGTTGTAACTTTGAACAGTCACTAAATGAATCATTGTAAGTCGAGGACTATCAGTATTCAGCCCGTTCCCGCAGCTTAGTATGAATGAAGGCCCATTGTAAGCATCCATCCCCATCCTGCAGTTTCCTCCTACTGTGATATATCTCTCATTTAATGGCCATCTGAAATGTCCCAATGTGGTTTCTTTCACACACACACACACACACACCCCACAGCCAGCTGTAAGCACCAGTAGTAAAATGAATTTGACGGATGATCTTACACTTACAAAATAAGAGAATAAAATTTATTCCTTATGAACTTTATTTCTTGAGTCCCCTCCGGGCATGCTGTGTTTTCATTGCTTCCCCCCCCCCCCCCCGACTCCATACCTGCCATATTTCAAGTTCTGCTCCTTTGAAAGAGAGAGAGGGACCATCATATCCTTGGTGTGGCATTATCTTCCTGTGGCTAAATGGAACCAGGTTTATTACAGATTCTTTAAAAAGGGCAGCACCGTCTTTGCAGAAACTGGACAACGGGCGCTCGTTTTTTCTCTAGGTGTAATAAATATTTGTCGTAATTGTAGCGAGCTGATCTTATTAATGGTGTTGTTCTCTCTCCTTCTGGAAGAAGGCAACAAAGTGTCTTACTTACTCATAAGTTACTGAACCTCTGTCAAAAGTATACGAGGACTCCTTCCCGTTTTAATGATTGTGCAAAGGCTAGGTTTTCCTAGTTGTTTATGCTACTCTAGTTAACTTAGAAAATGTCAGCTGGACTTTATGAAATGAAGGGTCCTCACCATCTGTGTATATTGTACAGTATACACCCCTCAGCCCCAGTTCAGATCAGGCTGGGATTCGTTGTAGTTGTAAGTTGAGGTCTCTCTGTAAAGACTTCGAAGATGTTTCATATCGGAGAAAGGTGAAACTATTTGAGCTAATATCTGGTGAGGAAAGATTTTACTTGATGAAATTATGCAAATGTGGATATACACATATTGCCCTTTCTTGCAAGTTATTAAAATACCAGAATATGAGGTCGATAGGTAGTTGATTCAGTTTGGACCACAGAAAACCTGTTTGTTGTGCTTTGCATAATTAACTTACAGGTTTCACCGTTACCAGATGCAGGATGACTGCTAACAGAGATTGATATGTATGAAAATGAGAGAAATTCTGGGCAGTAGCGGCCTAATTAATTGTTCTCACCGAATCGCAAATAGTGTCCTAAAATAGATTGCAATCTAATTTACTGCATTTATCTGACTTCTGTTTAGAAAATAAAACACACAAAAAATGCTATCTTAATTTCCTGCACTGTATAAATTTCTCAAAACATATTTCCATCATCCAGAACTGTTTGAACTAAAATTCTGAACGAGCAAAGCCTATTTTAATAAAGCTAAAGTGTTTTTTTTTAATCAAAGCATCACCTCGGAATTATTATTAAACTGTAAACACTTTAAAACCAGGCAATTCGTTTCATTAGTTCATGGGGAAGAAATACTTTTCAACCTGTTAACTCTGGCATGCCCAAACTCTGGCTGTGTGTAAAATATACTGAGATGCTTAATAGATAATGCTAATGGTTTCAAAATGTTAATTACAACAGGGAAACTCCCAGGGTGGCGGATAGTGTGTCTATCCCTTTGAGAAATGGAATCATTTTGGTAGACAGAGCTGAAGATTTCTCTCTCTTATAATCGGTGTCTATTTTACGTGATTGTATACAGAAGTCAAATGGAATGTGTGAATGACCTTGGAGAAAGACAAAATGACAGGCTGGCTAGGAAACAATTAGATAAAAAGAGGCAGAAGCTCACAGTCTGCTTAACGGTCAGAAAAAGAGACTTAGGAAAAACCCACAATTTCCGTTGCTAAGCGAGACGGTTGTTAAGCGAGCTCTGTCCATTTCACGACTTATCTTGCCACAGTCGTTAAGTGAGCCACAGGGTTGTGAAGCGAACCTGGCTCTCCCTCGACTTTGCTTGTCCGAAGGTGGCGAAAGGGGAATCGTGGGACCCCGGGACACTGCGACCGTCGTAAGCACGAGCCAGTTGCCAAGCGCCTGGATTTTGATCACATGCTGCAATGATCCTGAGTGTGAAAAATGACCCTGAGCCACTTTGTTCAGTGCTGTTGTAATTTTAAGCGGTCACTAAATGAGTGGTTATAAGTCAAAAGGGGGTTGGACTAGAAGACCTCCAAGGTCCCTTCCAACTCTGTTATTCTATTCTGTTCTAACCTAGACAGAGTTTTATCACAGCTTGGAAGAATGTAAGCAAAAGCGGTTTTGTTCTTCAGCGGCTGCTTTGAAGACCATGTTGCTAAATACTCATTAAAGAAGAAAGGTCGTTCATATCTAGAGCTTGGTAATACTCTGCCTTTCGCTAATGGATATAAATTTCTGCTCCCTGTTTCCTCCTTGCAATGCTCTTCCTTCCTTTCTTGAGCAGATGAAAACCGTTGTAGAATTTTGAACCAGGTAAAAAAAAATCTACTAATCAAAAGAGCAGAATTATAGTCTTGCTAGTCAAACCGAGTGGGCGCGCTGGTGGGAAAAGTTTGCGAAGCTGGGAATAATGCTTGTCAAGCCTTAGCTTTGGGTAAGGTTCATCCGTCAAGACGTCTTTTTATATTTGGAAGTGGGCTGGTTGTTGTCAACATTTGTATGAATCACCTGAGCGTTGATTGGGAGGAACTGGTTACCTGTAAGACTGCGAGAAATTATATGGCTGTGTGTTCAACGCTGTTGCAAGTTTTTGAAATGCTATGATTAGAATTCACGCAACAGCCTTGGTTCTTTAACGTTTGTACATTGTATTTTATTGTATTTATTGCCCTGTACACCGCCCTGAGTCCTTCGGGAGAAGGGCGGTATAGAAATTAAATTATTATTATTATTATTATTATTATTATTATTATTATTATTATTATTATTATTATTAGTTCTTTAAAGCGGTGTTTTCCCCGCAACTTCGATGGCTGGAAGCCATCCCAGAATTGTGGAAGTAACCTTTCGCTCTGTGATCTCTTCCCAGCAGTGATTGTGCGAAGGGCCCTATTACGCGGCTTCACGGCCGCTGCGTATATTTATACGTATATATTTCCTGGATGTTTTGTTTTTTTAATCGTTTTAATTTTAGTTTAAATTGTTTAAATTGTTTTAAAATTTTAGACCTGTGAGCCGCTGAGAATCACTCGGTAAAGTGAGGTGGTGGTAGAAATTGAGTGCAGGCGGTCCTCGCATCACGACTGTCCGTTTAATGACCCCCGCACACACAACTGTACAACCTGAGGCGGGAATCTTTATGATTCGCCCTGCCTCTTTGCCCGCGCATTAAAGCACGGGTTATTCCTCTCCTGGATCTTAGGATTACACTGGACGTAAAGTTAAGCACGCCGAATATAAATCTAGAACATCTTGTAATACAGATCAGAGATAAAAGACTTTGCCGGCTCCCCAAGATCGTTAAAGCCCAAAGTTCTAACGGTATTGATGGATCCAAAGAGCCCCCAGAGAGGGGAAGTTGCCGGATATTGATGGGGTTCTCACGATGGGTGACGAGAGCGGCGTTTTGGGTTGCAAGGCAGTGTAGTGGTAACAGGCATAACGCCCAACTTAGAGGAGCTGCAGTAGTGTGGAGAAAAGGTTGCAGAGAGCCCTTGACTTACGACCACACAGCTGAGCCCAACATTTTCATTGCTAAGCAAGACAGTTGTTAGAGAGTCTCTGAAGGCAGAATAAGAAGTAATGGGTGGAAGATCCTTAAAGAAAGAACCAACTTAGAATTAAGGAGACATTTCCTGATAATAAGAACCATTTAGTCAGTGGAATGACTTTCCTCCAGATGTTGTGGCTGCTCCGTCACTGGAGGTCCAAGAAGAGACTGGACAGCCATTTGTCTGGAATGGGACAGGGGGTTGGACTAGAAGACCTCCAGGGTCCCTTCCAGCTCTATTCTGATTAATTGAAATGATTTAGGCCTCCTGCTCGGGTAGGGGGCTGGACTAGGTCCCTTCCAGCTCCTGGCTTCTGTGTTCTAGTTGTGCAGTGCTGTTTGTTGTCTGTAGAAGCCCCCAGATTGGAAGCGCAGGGCTGGCTGTGCGGTGAGCGGGCGTAACTGTTCTCCACTCTCCCCTTACCTTAGTAGTACTACTACTGTCTGGCTGTTTCTTTTTTCTTTTCCCAATTTTTACAGCTAAAGTGTCTGTGCCTGCCTGGACTTGCCTGATGACAAACCTAGGCCTTAATGGATGTTTCTCAAGTGCTGAAAAGCACAGGATAAGTTTTACAGCTTTAGAGTCCCCTTGAGGGGAAAAACAAAAATTACTTGAGATCCTGTGTGCCCAGCCTGACAGGAAGCTACTGCAGCTTTTTTCGTCATTACTTCTCACCTACAGTTCTAAAATGCCTTTAAAAATGTTCCTGTGCTATGTGTTTTTATATCTCAGCTGGGCACCTCATTCCTTTTATGTTTCCTCTGCAGAGCGAGAATGATATTGTTGAATAATAAGGTCTCCGCGTCCATCTAGTCGTTCATCTCCCACTGCTTAAGGGTGAGGGGTTTTTTCCCTCCCCCTTGGAAGGTGTATTTTAGAAATATGGACCTCCGGTACTGCAGGCCCATTCAACTAATTGGGAAAAAGGTTGCACAGTTTAATTCAATAGGCAAGATCAAAGCGCGGGAAACACACATTAACAGCAGCTAACATTTTACAAAATAAGGTCAAATTTGACTTCCAACAGTAACACTGGAGCACACCCACTGCCCCCTTTGCCAGCCACAGAATTTGTCCGGTACAGCTAAGTTTGCAGGTATCCTCAACTTAACGACCGTTCGCGTGGGTTGCCTTTGACGAATTTCCTAGCTGGCTTCCGGCAAGCCAACGGAATTGGGAAAGCTTGAAGGCCACGCGGTTGGCCTAACTGCAGCGATTCGCTTAGCAACCGTGGCAAAATCGGACATTGAAGCGAAATTCTGACCTGAATTGCGAAGACTCCCTGTAATTCTGGAATTGTCCAAAACTGGTGCACACCCCAACGTGCGAGAGCTCTGTACTTTAGCCGGCCCTAAGTAAATTCTCCATTTCTGCGTGGATATTGCGAGGCCTCGTTTCCCTTATTTGCCAGCGTCTGTTCAGAGCCCCTCTTAAAACCGGTTTCGTTCAGCGGTCAGTAGATAAACTGATTTTAAAATGCCCACAATCTTTCCATTGACGGACACGCCAGGTGAAAGATTCAAAAGTGGAAGATTTTCGTTTGAAAGCGTTCTGAGCTTTGGCCCAGATTTAAGGAAGGCCCCCGCCCCAAATAAATAAATGAAAATCGACATTTTTTTCCCCAGTGAAGAACGTTATGTTGCTCTTCCCTCTTCTTCCAAAGTTCACATTTTTGGAGCATTTATTGCTCTGATGGAGCTGATCCTAGCAGAGAAGCCTTCCCACAGTGCTCTGCTCCACGTGGGGTTGAAATGTTCTTATTCTTTAAGACTAAAGAGAGGGGAAAAATGGGAAAAAAGTGGAATGAGTGGAATGCCACAGTTGTTAAGTGAATCACTGCAGTTCCCAACGGTCATAAGTCGCTTTTTCCAGCGCTGTTGTAAGTTGAGGTGCTCTTCTGGTTTTTTTTTTCCCTTTTCTATTTTTGTTCCACTTTTTCTTTCACTTTGAGCCTTCTCTTTTTCTTCTTTTTCTTTACATTAGTTTTTTTTAAAAAAAATCTTCCCTTTTAAAGGAACTTTTAATAGAAATACTTGGGGAGGAAATAAACGCATGTTAAAAAAGAAAGAAAGGAAAGGAAACGTCAAGTGAAAATTGCAGCAGGCTACAATGCTGGTTGTTATCTTTTCTTTGCAAAACAAACACGGCCCTCTTGACTAGGCATTTCCTGCCGAGTTTATTAATCAGCCGTCTTTTGGGTTCAAATGCGATATTTTCTAACTCGTTCTGTCCACAGCTGGTGTGAAGCTATTATTGAGAGAGAAATAAACTGGTAGAGAACAGGCCTTGCTTCCCTTCCCTTCCCTTCCCTTCAGTAAGAGAGAGAGAACACAAAAAATAAAAGTGGTAATTATGGAATTAACTCACTGCTGCTCTATGTTAGAACGGGATGCGCTGGCCAGGCCCGAGCCCAGGGCTGGGAGGACTTTGGTGCCGTTGCTAACTTCGGGTTTTTAGTGGACCGTCTTCGCTGTTGAAAATGCGTTATTTGTAAAAATTAATGGATGCCAGTTGGGCAGTTTCAGAGCTGGTTATCTGTGGGAAACTATACGTTAAGGTTTTTTTTCTCCCCTGCAAGCGTACAGGTAGGAATAACGTCTAAAGCTGAAATACAAGTCTGCGTATGGGTAGTCCTCGGCTTATGGCCACAACGGAGCCCAGAATTTCTGTGGCTAAGCGAGACAGGCGTTAAGCGAGCTTTGGCCCATTTTACCAACTTCCTTGCCGCCGTTGTGAATCGCTGCAGTCGTTAAGTTAGAACACGGTTGTTAAGGGGATCTGCCTTCCCCACTGAGTTTGCTGGCCAGAAGCTGATCCCACGATCCCAGGACTTTGCGGCTGTCGTAAATGTGAATCGGTTGCCAAGCCCCTGAATTTTGATCACGTGCCCGTGGGGAGGCTGCAACGGTGGTAAGGATGAAAAAATGGCCCCAGGTCCCTTTTTTCCGGTGCCATTGTAACTTTGGAGGGTCACTAAATGGGCTGTTGTAAGTTGACGACTGCCTGAAATTTGTACACATCACCAAAGGGTTGTCAGTTTGGAAGTCTGCTTTATATCAAAGGACTAACATCATTCTGCGTAGTGAAATTCAAACCGTAGCCCTTTATCCCTAACAATTTTGTCGCAGCCTAATTCTCTGAAATTTGCTCTTGTGAATGAGATTTCCTGCACTGCCTCAGTGGAAAACTGCTGGCAACTCTGTACAGTTGGAAAGTTCAATCGTTTGTTTATATATTTATATTTCTCGAGTCCATAAACTCAGCCTGCCCTTTTGACTTCAAGGAATTGACACACCACGATGGCCATTTATTTTCTACGGCTGGGGAGTGACGATGCCAGATATTGCATTTTTAAGATGACAAATTGTAGAATGAGGCCTCTTTGCGTGCATATGGATTTGACCTTTGGAGTCAGCGGGGGGAATACATCAAACGGTTCTGATGCTTGTTTCTCACACAAATATATCATCTTTACTTTTTTTTTCTTTTCCTTTTTTAGATGATCATGGGAACAGCAACGGAAGTCATGTAAAAATCTTTTTACCGAAAAAGCTCCTTGAATGTCTACCAAAATGTTCCAGTTTACCAAAAGAGAGACACCGTTGGAACACAAATGAGGTAGCTAAGATCAAAACTTTTTGTGACGTCACTGCCTGGTTGGTTGAAAATCCTAGACTTATTGGAGTCAAAGTTACGATCAGAACTGTTCCACCGCTGATTTTGGAAATTTGGTCCCTTAGACAATAGGAAATGATTTACTATGAATTTTAAAAGAGAACAGTGTACAGGATCTCCTTCATTTGGCATGTTGGTCAGTATATCTGGCCTTCTTTCACAGGTGCAACTAAAAAAATGTGGTCTGGGTGTTTTGTACATGTCAGAAATGAATGAAAAAGTAGTCTCTGGGGGAGCATTATCTCAAGCGCCAATTTGAAAAGGGTCCGATTGTGCCCAAACTTCCAAAAAGCAAGGTGATTCCAGGCCCCAGAGCTTACTAATCTTTTATTTAAGAATGCTTTTAATACTGCATCTCTGAGTAGCCTTCCCAATCTAGATGTCTTGCTGCAGAATTTGCATAAATCCTAGTCAGTGTGACTCGCATAAACAACGAAGCTTAACACGAGGTGAAAACCTTTAGCAGGTATCTTATTTTAAAAAGTAAGCTTCGTGTGTAAGAAATGAATACAGACACACGCACACACGCATTGCATCTAGAAATATTTGTCGGGCGTGGAGTGAATGAGACAGTGTATTAACAAACACGAGGGCAACCCGTTTCCTTGAATTGTGCCCCGCGTATTGGTTGTTATTCATTTTTAGAGAAGCAGCTTCGGAGATGATAGTAGTTAGACCTCTCCTGCTGGCTGGCTCGGTCCTCTGAAGATACTTTCCAGAAGTGATCTTAGATTTCCTAAGAATCCATTATTTTCGGAAGGTCATAAATGTGACTAACCGCCTTGCCGAAGACAAAATTAATCGTCGATCAATCCGTTCGTCAGATATGCTTTATTGTGTTCAGTTGTTAAGAGAGATGCAAAATATTCCCCCCATTGATTCTGGTGGAAGCTCGTGGCAGTGGAGGTTGAAAACCAAGGTGCTCTTTGCAAGAACTGGATCCACCCCCCATTTATTTCTAGTGGAAGCTACTTCCAGAGACGTGGGGGCAGGGAGAATGGCGATTTATATTAAGCCTTGGTTTCCGCCCAGGAGCAATGAGAAAGTCACAAAAACTTGTTTTGGTCCTTCCTCAGATCGCTTAGCACATCAGTCTCACCAGCGTTAAGGTCGTGGCAGGACCCCTTCCGAGAGATAAGAGGAAGATACCGAACTGTACAGACACATCTGCCTCCTCTGGATTTGGCTTGGTCTAGATTCCTAGGGAAGGGGAACAGTGGTGCTGTGGTATCGGGAGGATTTTTCCTGTATAAATGCGCTGTGATTCGTGGGCTCAGGAGCCTTCCATAAACCTGTTTTTTTAAAAAAAATTTTTTTTAAAAAAGGATCTGGGCTCAAAGAACAGCATCTCCTATGTGGAATAGTAACACAACGCGTCTTGACTCTGCTTTTGTCACCCTGACGTGTGTAAGCTGATTCAGCCACATAGCACCTATTTTGAAAGCTGTACACTGATTTTGCTGATCATTTTATTGGTTTCCATTGGTTTCCACATTCTGTTCAGGATTCTACCTTTATGATATTATATATTATAACTATATCTGACCTATACAGGGTAAGGGCTCAGGATACCCAACCTCTTAAGTTGGCCAGTGGCCAGCCTCTCTGACATATGACCCACCCCCTCAATAATACCAGCCCCTCCCCCACTTTAATCCCATTTGGGAAAGTGGTTAAAACATGGCTTCTTTGGCAGACCTCTGTAGACCCGTGTCTTCTTTCCTTCCCATCTAATCAGCCGCCGGCCACTTTAAACGTGCTGGTGTTTTACGAGAAATACTGGGTTGTTGATAGTTTTTATGGCTTTGATGATTTGATTGTGAACTACCTGGAGATGTGAAATCGTGGCGGTACAGAAATACGGCGGTGGTGAATGAAGATTCTGGTTCTCTGAGAGAACTTCCCTCTCAATGGCTGGTGGAATTACATAACTGATTAAAACGGAACTTCTCTTCAATCGTCTGTGGTTCAAAACACAACAGGCCCTACTACCTTTTCGGCCTGAAAGCTGCTCGACCTGGTCCTACTGAAATAAGCACACAAGAATCTTGGAACCAGGCCCAGCCGCTGGGTCCCTTTCCATTTTGCATGACGTTCCTGGCGTTTTTTTTTAAAAAAGAAAAGAAATCTAGGTGTCAAATCTAGGAGCCACTTGGATTTCATTTGGGCATTATTGCTTTGATTCACAAGCCTCGTTTTATGCCGAAGGAGTTGAGCGGTCGCGGGTTCCCCCCTGTTGA
The DNA here is from genome assembly GCF_964194415.1 of Vipera berus. NCBI lineage: Eukaryota > Metazoa > Chordata > Lepidosauria > Squamata > Viperidae > Vipera > Vipera berus. The sequence goes on from NC_138220.1 coordinate 839,235, forward strand.
AGTTCCCCGAAATCCTTTCGACGGAGGTTTTCTTTCCGTCCTCCCAGATGTTCTTAAATGGACAGCAATGGAGATTGCCTACTGTCAATCAGCGGGACGCCTGTCCGTTGCGAAGTTTAGAGCTGCATAAGGGACAATTTTGGCAAGAATGGTGGCAATATATGCTAGTCTAATATTCTAATAATCTTTTTCCCCCTGTCAAAAATCCCACTGTCTGGTTTGTGCAGCTTACTTTGTGAAAGGCCCCCGACTCTTGCTCGGGAATTTGGACCTGTGGAAATCCACCCTCGTCCCCACAGGTCTTCCTAGGTCTGGCATGCCACGCCAGCTGGCATCTAAACGCCAACTTACTCTCTGGGGACTGCAAAGCCCGTTCTGCCTTATAAGCAGCTGCATAATGGGCAGAGAGGCTAAAATGCTGATGATTGAGAGGCAGGGAGCCCCAGAGGAACTCAGCAGAAAAACACTGTAGCAGCAGCAGCATTAGCAGCAAGAATCTCAATTAAAAGCTAATATTTGCCCTTTCTTGTATTGGCAAGCTCTTGTCAGCTAGCCTGTCACAGTAATTTTAACTGTGGCAAGCCCCTCAGTATAAGGAAGGTGGTAACTGGGTGACTTTGTCTAAATTGGGCTGGCCATGTAGTAATTGTCCTTATGTCATGTAGTCCATCTGCTCCCTAATGAGCAAAATAAAGTTTGTTTTTTTTTAAAAAAAAAGATTGGGCAGAGAAGCACAACATCTTTCTTGTATATTTCAGTTTGATCAGATACAATGCTATTATTATCGTGAAGGTGTGGGGAAAACTGTTAGGGCACTTGTGTCCTGCCGGCTTTGTGGAATACAAATTTAGCATACTTAGTGGTCAAACTGGGTGGGTTTTATGGCAGCAGGTTGAAAGTTTAAATAATTGCTTCTTCGATCCAGTCTCTTGAAGTTTGCTTTTTTTAAAAAACAACAACACTGTGCTGATGTTTTTTTAATAGTTCAAACTGCGTCCCAAGCATCATTTTTTTTTATTACAGGTAGCTCTTGACTTTAGTGACCATTTGAAGTTCACAACAGAGGAGAAAAATCATAAGTTAGTTGAATGGTTAAGGGAGATGAGAACCGCAGTTGGTGACAGAAGCTTTGACCATAAAAGCACACAGTGTGAAGAGGTTGATGGTCAGGTCAGATCGCAAAGGTGTGACAACGCAGGCAGTGGCACGGAAGGCACCGGAAGTGGAGCCTGAGTCGTTGATGCTCAGTGCAGAAGGAGTAAATCCTGCTGTGAATGCCATTCCTGGCGAAAGTGCTAACAGGGGTATCCAGGACAAAACATTGGGAGAAGCTCCTGTAATTCAAAGATAAAAGAAAGAAGCTAAGGATAGAAACTGGAAAGCAGCTGGATTAGAGAGGGATTATCACCATGAATGTTAAAATCACGGTAGGACAGCGAGGTGGTGTCAAACATGTAGCCTAAAGCCTCTCATCTTAATGCTTAGTTGCCTTTACTGCTTCAAAAATGCTTTTTCTTCTTCTTCTTCTTCTTCTTCTTCTTCTTCTTCTTCTTCTTCTTCTTCTTCTTCTTCTTCTTCTTCTTCTTCTTCTTTCCTCCTCCTCCTCCTAATTTCCTTGAGGTGGCAGGAAATTCTGAACTCCTCTTGCGAATGCTGGCATGACCCCAGCCGAAAGCTGCGTGGATTTTTCTGACACAGCAGCCAGCTGGTTGTGTCCTTGTCATAACCACAAGACACAGGAGTCTCTCTCCTGCTTCTTAAATGCAGCTGAGTAATAGGGAGTTATTTTCACACCCGGGGTCTCTTGGCACCTTGCTAAATGAAGTTTTCCTTCCCCAAATCCCACGCTCTGCCCTTCAGCTTATGTAGAATTGGCTGCCCTGCGTCTCAGCCCAAATTTTATAGATTGGCTATAAAATTTATACGGTGCGGAAGTGGAAGTCTCGGTTGCTCGATGCATAATTTCGTTCACAGTTGCTAAATTCATCAGGAACGGCAGGCGATTGCAACTGGTAGACCTTTAGGAAAATTGAATAGAGCAGGGCGGGATACAGGTAGGCCCCGACTTACAGCCACAGTGGAGCCCAAAATTTCTGTTGCTAAGCGAGACATTCGTTAAAGGAGTTGTTATGCATTTGTTAAGTTAATAACACAGTTGTCAGAAGGTCACAAAAGGGGATCAC